>NW_013665693.1:1233433-1244603 GCF_000517525.1 Limulus polyphemus | reverse complement strand
TACAAATAATGTAGTTTCATAGTGTTGGTATTAATTCTGATTGATGTTGATATAAATAATGTAGTTCATAGTGTTGGTATTAATTCTGATTTGATGTTGATATACAATAATGTAGTTTCATAGTGTTGGTATTAATTCTGATTTGATGTTGATATACAATAATGTAGTTTCATAGTGTTGATATTAATTCTGATTTGATGTTGATATACAATAATGTAGTTTCATAGTGTTGGTATTAATTCTGATTTGATGTTGATGTACAATAATGTAGTTTCATAGTGTTGGTATTAATTCTGATTTGATGTTGATATAAAATAATGTAGTTTCATAGTGTTGGTATTAATTCTGATTTGATGTTGATATAAAATAATGTAGTTTCATAGTGTTGGTATTAATTCTGATTTGATGTTGATATAAAATAATGTAGTTTCATAGTGTTGGTATTAATTCTGATTTGCTAGTACCTATATACATATTATTAATATTGATTCTGGTTTCTTAATACTTTTGGTATTAACCACGTTTCCTCACAACCTCGGAATCTAGCTTCTTCATACAGACCCTGTATACTCATCTTTGTAATCTTGCAGCTAGTATTATGGGACCAGAATGCGTGCATTAGAAAATTGTATTACCTCTGAAGAAACTTTTATCTTTAAAATAATTAAAATACATAATTAAATATATTTTATGTCTGTGACGTAACTACTTTATTTGTGTGGCGATAAAACAGTGACAATCTAAGTATATGAGTGTAAATATATAAAGTACGTATGTTTTTAAGTATACAAGTGTAAACATATGAAGTACGTATGTTTCTAAGTATATGAGTGTAAATATATAAATTACGTATGTTTCTAAGTATACGAGTGTAAACATATAAATTACGTATGTTTCTAAGTATACGAGTGTGAACATATAAAGTACGTATGTTTTTAAGTATACGAGTGTGAACATATAAATTACACATCTTTCTAAGTATACGAGTGTAAACATATAAATTACAGATGTTTTTAAGTATACGAGTGTAAACATATAAATTACGTATGTTTCTAAGTATATGAGTGTAAACATATAAAGTACGCATGTTTCTAAGTATACGAGTGTGAACATATAAATTACGTATGTTTCTAAGTATACGAGTGTAAACATATAAATTACGTATGTTTCTAAGTATATGAGTGTAAACATATAAAGTACGCATGTTTCTAAGTATACGAGTGTGAACATATAAATTACGTATGTTTCTAAGTATACGAGTGTGAACATATAAATTACGTATGTTTCTAAGTATACGAGTGTGAACATATAAATTACGTATTTTTCTAAGTATACGAGTGTGAACATATAAATTACGTATGTTTCTAAGTATACGAGTGTGAACATATAAATTACGGATGTTTTTAAGTATACGAGTGTAAACATATAAAGTACGTATGTTTCTAAGTATACGAGTGTAAACATATAAATTACGTATGTTTCTAAGTATACGAGTGTGAACATATAAATTACGTATGTTTCTAAGTATACGAGTGTAAACATATAAATTACGTATGTTTCTAAGTATACGAGTGTAAACATATAAAGTACGTATGTTTCTAGACAGGAAATTTCATGTTAAAATTTCCTGAAACATTACAAGTTAACAAACTGGTTCACAAGATAATCGAATACTTTAATTAAATATATTTCTCTAGGGCTTACAAATATTTTAACTAAACTTTAATATGAATCTTTAAATAGGAGATGAAACAGATTTTGTAGAAGATATTGCTGTCCAGTGGTCCTGTTCTTCACAGGAGGCTGGGTTCTCCGATTCTCTAGATAATAAAGGGAAATTAACAATTAGCTGGTGATAAGAAGATTAGAATAATGGTCTAAATTTCCACCTCTTACAAACTTTCCTGAGTACTTCAACAAATAAAAATAAAGAAATTAAGATGTGTTGAAGAGTGGGACAGAATAACATAAGCTTCTGTTAGTGTGAGGTCAATTCCTGGTAATAATTTCTGAATAGCTCATAATTTTATTTGTACATTCGTCGTCATGTAGATTTGTGCTTGTGGGAAGTATAGGTACATTGAATATGGTGCCATCGATAATTTCCTCATTTATGAGAGACTAGTACGAACTCTGGTAGACATGATTCTCTACTTACGGTAGCACCAATGCTAACCCAACTTCATGCTGTATTGGTTTACACGTTAAATATTTGTTTTGACTTTGCCTTACGTAGTTGTACGCTATTTATTGCACAGGAAGATGATATACTCTTCCAGTTAAATCAACACTTAACTTCCTATTTTAATCAAACAGGCTAGTTAATATATTCTTATTTCTTAAATAAGCGAAAGGCTGGTGGTTTTGACAGAAAGTGAGTCTAATACACAATCACATAAGAACAATAATTTCAAGTTAAATAACTTAGAAAACTTTGTGATAATTATTTAAAATTGAATAATGGATAGCTATCTTGAAAAGGTGTTATGCAAATTTGTGTAACACATAATTTTTAGGTAGTTTTCAAATTATTATCACTACAGCTAAAATAACCATATTTCTTGCGAAAGACACATACATATCGAAATTTTGTTTTTCATTTCCAGATTCGATATGTAATGTTTATTATATGATAATTCGGGAGTACAGCCATTAATAACCCAATCCTTTACCAGATTGATTCTCCACTAAAGAACAGTTATTTCTGAAAGTGTATCGTGACAATACACAGACACTGTTAGACATAGTAATGGTTTCATGTTTATAGTAATTCGTTGTTATGATGATAATGTTGTGAAGTGTATCGGGACAATACACAGACACTGTTAGACATAGTAATGGTTTCATCTATATAGTAATTCGTTGTTATGATGATAATGTTGTGAAGTGTATCGTGACAATACACAGTCACTGATGCACATAGTAATGGTTTCATGTTTGTAGTAGTTCGTTGTTATGATGATAATGTTGTGAAGTGTATCGTGACAATACACAGACACTGTTAGACATAGTAATGGTTTCATGTTTACAGTAATTCGCTGGTATGATGATAATGTTGTGAAGTGTATAGGGCCATGTCTGGTAATATTTTATTTTGCGAAGTAATATACGCATATCTGTTAGAACATGTAGGCATACAAGATAATACTTAGGTCTATGAAATAATAGGTAATTATGAAACATCAAAGTAGTAAACGTACTAAACGTATAGCGTCTTTAGGTTTTTGTTTTTAATAGGCAGTCCACTATTATAAGAAGCCAAGTCTTGATTTATTTTGTTTTTTGTTTGCCCTTGTCCAGGATTACTGATGAATGGTAGAAGTGGTGAATCGAGTGATAGATTGGGCTTCATATTTATTTAAAGTATTACTACATTTGTTATCCATCACCATGAGACTGGATGACTTGAGTGAAAGAAGGCTTAGAGACGCCTAGTATATATAGTTAGGTAAATATTTGTCGGGAAGCATTGCTATATATATATATATATATGGTAATGTGCAGATTTATACAGTGACGTATAAGATGTGTGGTAATACATCGGTAAATTAAAAAATATATATGTTAGAGTAGGCAGTGATACATAAATATGTGTGGTAATAAGTACATACGCATTTCATTAGGTATAAATGGTGTGCATAGATATGCGTAGTAATATATAGTTATATGCAGAAATACGTGGTATATAATACGTTGATGGGCGATACTATGTCGACGTGTGTTATAATACATTGATATACACGGTGGCGTGTTGATATGTGTGGTAATATATAGATGTGTGTGTATGGTGATATATAAATATATGTAGTTTTGTACTTTTGTTAATATATATATATTTATATAGAAAAGCGTTTTAATACGTAGATGTATGTGTGTGATTGTTTACAAATAATTAACTTAGAAATGACCCGCTAGGCTAGTCGGTTCAGATGATTACGACAAGTAATTACTTGCCAGGACTATAGTAACATATTATATTGGAAACATTTTGAAGCTGTGAACAAAATACATGCTACAACAAACTGGAATATAGGCACGCACGTGTTTTCTTTTTAATCATTTATCTCATTTCAAGAGCTGGCTTTAAGCTAATTCCAATTCATGCAAAGCCTCATTCTGTAGTAATGTAGAAACTGTCGAGTCGACTCATTACAAGACTCGATAATTGTTTATTATTATGCACAAAGGGCTATCTGTGCTCTGCCCACCACGGGTATCGAAACCCGGTTTCTAGCAACATAAGTCTGCAGTGCCACTGGGGGGAGGGGTACGTGACTCGAACTGACGCAGAAGCCACCAGCAACAAAACAAAAGACGTAGACGAAAATAATTGATTAGAAGAGGTTTTTCGACCATATCTTTCACGACTAAATTACATAACGGATGAAGGATGTAAAAATGGATAAAGAAATGCTGATCGTGCATGTGGTGGGTTCAAGACATTTACAGGAGAATGATTCAATCAAAAAAGTAAAAATGGATAAAGAAATGCTGATCGTACCTGTGGTGGGTTCAAGACATTTACTGAAGAATGATTCAATCAAAAAAGCAAAAATGGATAAAGAAATGCTGATCGTGCTTGTGGTGGCATTGACTGAAGAATGATTCAATCAAAAAAGCAAAAATGGATAAAGAAATGCTGATCGTGCCTGTGGTGGCATTTACTGAAGAATGATTCAATCAAAAAAGCAAAAATGGATGAAGAAATGCTGATCGTGCCTGTGGTGGGTTCAAGGCATTTACTGGAGAATTATTCAATCAAAAAAGAAATACCTTTGGGAAAGCGCCCTGGAATTAAGTCTTGAAATTTGAAACTTACAAAAATCAGAAGGCTGGATGAGTGGAATGTAAGAAGGAGTCGAGTCAACTACTTACAGACATCATCTTTCCATGTCAACAACTTACAGACGTCATCTTTCCATTTCAACTACTTACAAACGTCATCTTTCCATGTTAACTACTTAAAGACGTCATCTTTCCATGTTAACTACTTAAAGACGTCATCTTTCCATGCCAACTACTTAAAGACGTCATCTTTCCATTTCAACTGCTTACATACGTTATCTTTCCATGCCAACTACTTACAGACGTCATCTTTCCATGTCAACTACTTACAGACGTTATCTTTCCTTGTCAACTACTTACAGACGTCATCTTTCCATGTTAACCGCTTACAGACGTTATCTTTCCATGGCAACTACTTACAGCCGTCATCTTTCCAAGTCAACTACTTACAGACGTTATCTTTCCATGTCAACTGCTTACAGACGTTATCTTTCCATGTCAACTACTTACAGCCGTCATCTTTCCATGTCAACTACTTACAGGCGTCATCTTTCCATGTCAACTACTTACAGCCGTCATCTTTCCATGTCAACTACTTACACACGTTATCTTTCCATGTCAACTACTTACAGCCGTCATCTTTCCATGTGAACTACTTACAGACGTTATCTTTCCATATTAACTACTTACATGCGTTATCTTTCCATCGCGTCTGGAAAATCGATCAGAAGCTTCAAGTAAGCAGACCTTCATTGAATGAGAATAACAACACCTACTCGTGGTGCTGAGAAAGATGTTGGTTTACACCACAAACTGCTTAGAACTTCCTAAAATCAATGAACAGAACAGGCAATTCAGTAAACAGAACCTTGTTGAGAAAGAATGTCAGTAGTGTTGAGTGGTTCCGTAAGTCTATCAAAAGTTTCTCGTTATTGATCGGAAAACACCTTAATCACAGCCTGCGGTAGTATCTGACACGAACCACAAAATCTGCTTTAACGAAGCCTCTGACGAAGAGCCATATAGTTTTGTACAGGCACGAAACTTCATCTCTGTTTTATTTACCCAAATGATCATTTTGCCTGCTGTGGCCCATCCTTCAGAGAGCTGCTTCTATGAACCTGTAGTTGATAAATAGTTTCCAAAATATTTCAGAAGTGTGAATTTACACACCTGTGGTGAGAAATTATTACACTTCAGATCAGACATCTAATATTGATAGAGAACCATGGTAATTTATTTATAGGCCCTCTTTCTCAATAATATAACTCAATTAATCTTATTTCTAATTTGAAGTTAACTCTTTAAGAAAACATAGGATGCTCTCACGATTGTATAGTTGGTTTCCTTCTATTGTTAAGCACAGAGTCTACTTCCCTCTGGAATATCCTACATGCAGTTAAATGTATTACTTACTTCCGTTTGCAATATTGTGATTGCTTTTAAATGTATTGTTGACGTCACTCTGTGCTGGTCTAACAGTTGTTATGGTGTGTACGCCTTTTACAAGCCGGCTAAGAATAATTACAATTATACTTGTCAAAATACATTAGTATTGGGCCTATTACATTTTAAATATTACATTCTTAATATAATCTCTTGGGGATTTTTCAAGAATTAGAAGAGTCTATAATAATAATATTATTCCAACCGTCATCGGCAATGGATATGACAAATATAGTGTGGTTGGAATACTATTGTTATACACTTTTCTATTTTTTTGAAAATCCCTAAGGGGCTAGATAAAGAACGTAGTGCTTAAACCTGTAGTAGGCCTATTACTACTGTCTTATGACAAGTTGAATTGGACTAACAGTTGCTAAATATGTTGTTGATTTTCCTTTGCCATATTCCAACCGCTGATTAGACGAACTAAAAATATAGCCGTTTTATTGTTTTCTTTTACCTAAGATGAAATATTTTTATGGCTGTAATATTATTTGTTTTATTTAGAAAATATTATGTTTTACTCTCATCATCTTTTAATGTCATTCGAATGTTCTTTTGAGTGAATTATACTAGGAATAATTGAAGTACCTATTAAGGAATCTGAATAATATGTTTTTTAACTCCTACAGTGTGAAATACCTGTCCTATTTAGTCGCACAAAAACTTGAAAGATTTGTTTGTTTGTTTGTAGTTTAGCACAAAACTACGCAATGGGCTATCTGTGCTCTGCTCACCACGAGTATCGAAACCCGGTTTCTAGCGTTGTAAGTCCGCAGACTTACCGCTGTGCCACTGAGGGGAACTTGAAAAATATTTCGAGATTTTTATGACCTAAGCCTTCTAAAGTACATTCTGAATTTAAAAATTAGTGGTATCAAACTGCACAAGCAAACTACATTTGTACTGTTTAAGAGGACACAAATTCTTAGGTTCCAGTCATACGTGTATTTGAGTTTCTGTATAAAAATAGGCCACGAAGGTTAAGACTTAGTTTCCTACACTTTTGCGTTTTTTTGTTTTGTTTATATTTAAGCACATAGCTACACATTATACAATCTGCAGTATTTCTACCGCGGGTGTCGAACCCAGATTTTTAACATTGTAAATAATCATGTTAACACTAAGTCACCGTAAGGGGTGCTGCAGTGTTTAAACCGGTGTTTAAACGTCAAGCTGCACAATACGTTTTCTGCGCTGTGCCCACCGCAAAAGAAGAAATCCAGAGTTTTAGTGTTATAAGTCTTCAAGCTTACCTCTGATTCACCGGAAGGATGAGAAACTAGTACACTTAGAAATAATTCATTTTCTTTTCTATAAAGTTTCATAAACATTACTGATAGTATCTGTTTGTATTTTATGGTTCTTTTTGTTTTGCTTTAATAATAAAAGAAAAATCAAAACATAAGTACAATTCTTTGGATGAAGAATTTGAAAAGTATTTTAAAGTATTTCTAAAGACCTGTTCAAAGAAGGTCTGACTCGTTTCAAGAAGCACATATTCAATATGTGGCCTGCCTACTGATAGATCGTTACTGAGAAACCAAGAGTCGAGATAAGGAACCTGTCGTTTCCAACACATTCTAAGTTGTTAAAGATGATCACCACTCATTGCGAAGCTAGCCTGTAGGTATATAGACATCAGATAATCCAGACGACAGCTTGCTACTGCCCAATCAATAGTCCTGGTTTCCCTTTGTTCCCTAAACAGCTGAGAGCGATGCTCAAGATACTCTGATAACACCCTCCAGTACATGCACAAGCATTTCCTGCTTTAAGATAAGGACGGGATCTTCAAGGACTAGAAGAGCAGGATAAAGAATGGGAACGAAAGACGCAACACTGAGAGAAAAATACGTCAGCGTGAAAAACCAAGTTTGCATAAAATCCACAAAACGATTAACTGAAAACAGAGATCTTAACAGAAATAGATACAATGATAGAAAATAAGATATAACATCAATTAACATGCCAAATAAATAAAGAAAACAAGGAAAGGACGTGAAAGAGCATGAAGTAAGAAAAGACAGACATGTTGAAATGGACTATAATATAGTAATTAAATAAGAGACAATGAGGAAAAGCAAGAAACAGAACAGTGCGTGTGAAGGCAGCGGTTAAGTAAGGGAAAGCTAAAGGAAAAACGACAGAAAGAGAAATCAAACAAGACAGAAGGAAAGAAGAAAGTAAAATGGCATGACATAAAGTAAGGAAAGATATATAGGAATGGTCAACAACATTACAATTAATTTGGGGAAAAAAAGTACGACAGGAAACGGGATAATTTAAGGAAAAGTGCAGTTAATAAATGTATAAAAGTAGACAACTTAGCAAACAAATAGTGAGACAAATATATGAAACTGTAAGTGAACAATAAAACAGAAAAAAAAACGTACATAATAAATTTTATTAGATAAAATAGATAGATAAAAGCAACAAGTAGTTAAGACCAGAAAAAAAAAACTTATCAAGTACAAAATATTCTTCTATAGAATAATGGACCACCTTCATTCCTGCTATTACTACATCATTTGTGTTAATCGTGAAGTCGTTGACCAGTGTCCCCTTCACTGTATATAGCAGAACGAGCAATTCCAGTGCATTTCTTTGGTTGGTGTGACATTTCACTTCAATCATACTAATGCCATTAATGTAGTGGTCCGATAATTTCACCCGAATATTTTCCTGACTCATACACTAACCTTTTGTTCTGTTCTACAAGGCCTTGTTGTAAACTGCCGTACATTAGTCTCGATTTCTTCTCCTTTTCAAGAGTTAATTGATTTTCTAGTGAATCATTGTTACTCCGGGCCTGCTTCACCAGATCAGACTGAAAAGCGCTTAGTTCCATTGTTGTTCCGCTGCTCAGAATCCAAGCGGCATCAATAGGTAGCGCCGGTTTATTCCGATGTGGTTAATTTGTGATCCGTGTGAAGAGTGGTCCTTTCGTTACGCGATCTCGCGCTCGACTCTTGGTCCCTGCTCTTGAAAAGGTCGTTTATATCATTTACTTAATGGAATGGTGATTATTTATCAAGTAAACTTTGATCATACAAATACTGTTTTCCTTCTTGCCAAATATATATATACATGCATATTTTTCTTTTCATTTTCATATAAATGCATAACATAAGCTTATTAATTTCGTCTTTCTATCTTTTATGTTTAACCACTTGTTTGTATATCATCCAACAATCTTTCTTTGTATATTTATATATCGATCTGTCTGTTTCTTAATCCTCGTTGGAGTGACTATAGAAAAATATAATTATAATGTTCATATAAATATAGACTGGTCAGATGGAAGAGTTAAACGAGGTTTTATTTATTATTTAAAATATAATTTTAATTAAAGTATACTGTGACACATGCATACTCAAACTTCTGTTTGTAGTTTTCGAGGTTAAAAACAAAATCAACAGATGAGTGTCAGAGGAGAAATATTTTATTATTAGGATAATATTCTCTTTTGTTTTGTTTTTTCACTTCTCACTTCAAGTGAACCTTCCTGATGTTCATGATGTTAAGAAGTCAATGTAACACAGAGATACGATATCCTATAACCTGAGTGCTTTCGATAGTTGAATCTTTCTTCTTCAGGATCAAACTGAGAAGATTTACCCTTACTTGTCATAAATCTTGTTTGTTTGCTGTTAGCACAAAGCTGCGTAATAGGCTCTCTGTGTTGGGCCCACCATGGGTATCGAAACCTAGATTTTAATGTTATAAGCCTTCAGACTTGCCGCTGAGTCACTGGGGGCTTTGTCATAAATAACTCAAAGTTTTAATATGCGGTTCTTTGTTGTTCACTTCAACTGGAGTTACCGTGGAAGCAGCAGTTTTAAAACTACAGTTGGAAATGCTTCAGAATATCTGAAGTTCGTTTAATATAGATGCTGTTTACATATATGGTGTGTGGAGTTGTAAAAGAAAATTAAATGTATTTTTCTACTCAAGCAATAGATGCAAACAACTGCTTGTTGGGAAATAATCTTGATAGAAACTTTACAAAAGGATTATAGATTCAAATATTTTAACAGTGCTGGAATTGCATTAGTTTATCATTCTTACAGTAGAAAAAAACAAAAGCAATCATCTCAATTAAGAAGCAAAGCTCTTAAGGTTTCACCCCTTTTACCTTCGAACCAGGCCTGTCCAGCGAGGTCCCAGTACGTGCACTGTGACACTGCTGTCTCAGGCCACAATATGTGTCTTGGATTTTGACAAAGTGTCTGTCGTATACGAAAAGCAACAATCAACAGCCTCTTTTCCACCCTAATGAATGATTCGTCGTCAGTTTACCTTCCCTCGAGCGCCACCACACGTCTCTTTGATAAATGACGCTATGAAAGACTCGTCAGCAATATCAAGAAGAACCCTAATTGAAAGAACTCCGCCGTCTCAACCAATCTAGTAAACTGTGGTTTTCTCACTTTTCACAGTTACTTTTTCCTTAACTTTAGACATTTCTTTTTTTCTTCATTTCAGTAACTATATATATATATATATGTGTGTGTGTGTGTGTGTGTGTGTGTATATATAGTGTGTGTGTGTGTGTGTATATATGTGTGTGTGTTATATGTGTGTGTGTGTGTGTGTGTGTATACATATACATACACACACACACATATACATATATGTGTGTGTGTGTATGTGTGTGTGTGTATATGTGTGTGTGTGTATGTGTATATGTGTGTACATATACACATACACACACACATATACACACACATATACACACACACACACATACACACACATATACACATACACACACACACATACATGTGTATATGTGTGTGTGTGTGTGTATATGTATGTGTATATGTGTGTGTGTGTGTGTGTATATGTATGTGTATATGTGTGTGTATATGTATGAGTATATGTGTGTGTGTGTATATGTGTGTGTGTATATATATGTGTGTGTGTGTGTGTGTAT
>NW_013665693.1:1213667-1232433 GCF_000517525.1 Limulus polyphemus | reverse complement strand
TGTGTGTATATATGTGTGTGTGTGTATGTATATATATATATATATATTTGTTTTGTTCTTGTTTTCCTGGTACAGAGTACCCAAAAAATACAAAAATATAAATAAACCAATGCATATCGTTAACCCGAGTAAATGAAACAGACATGATATCTTTGAAAACCTAAGCATAGTTTACACTTCCGCAACAAGAGAGTGAAACAAGTTCTTTTGTACTCCAGTAAAAATCCACCACCTGCAACAGTTAGTTCTTATAGTCATCCTGATCATTGTATAGATTGAAGGCTTATATTGCAGTGTGTGAAAAGATATACTTTACCTAAGATTTCGCTTACTTAACTTGCAACAGCAACACAAAACCTTTTTATCAGTTCGTGTGAATTCATTTATTTCCAATACATTGATGTTTAAGATTATAGAGAAGCTGATTGTCCCTGTGATAGAGTTTTAACTGGGTTTCGGGGCTGATTATACGGGTCCGAATCCGTGCGATACCAGAAAATATTACCTGCACTTTCAGCTATGGGTGCATTATAAGAGTGATAGTTAATCCCTTAACGTGTATTGTGATTGGCTGCCTTCTTTTGGATCAGTAGTTCAAAATTACGGACAGCGGCAGAGAGTCTTATCCGCTTTATCATAAATACAAACACAACTAAGCTTCTAAATGGTGTTCATCGTTGCAATCTGTTCATAATTTCTACCAGAAGATTGAGTGAGATTTTAAAATATTAACCCGTAGTATGGACTTCATAAGGCTATTCAAAGCCCATTCTGGTGATCAAAGAAAACCTAAAATATTTATTTTTGGTTCATTTTTCTAAATACATCATTGTAGAAAAATAATAAATCTTGGACCAGCTAGCTATTTTCGTCCAACTAGAATCGTAATGATGTATAATTTCTTTTTTGGTGATACTGGAAATAATGCTTGTTTGAGCTTACGGTATTATGGCATACATATCAACACATAACTTTAAAACTTTATGAATAAAATAAGACCAATACGATGATACTTCATTCGATAAACACCGATTTCTTTGAAACCAATACGATGATACTTCATTCGATAAACATTTCAAAGAAATCGGTGTTTATCGAATAAAGTATCATCGTATTGGTGTTTATCGAATGAAGTATCATCGTATTGGTGTTTATCGAATGAAGTATCGTCGTATTGGCCAATACGATGATACTTCATTCGATAAACACCAATACGATGATACTTCATTCGATAAACACCAATACGATGATACTTTATTCGATAAACACCGATTTCTTTGAAACCAATACGATGATACTTCATTCGATAAACACCAATACGACGATACTTTATTCGATAAACACCGATTTCTTTGAAACCAATACGATGATACTTCATTCGATAAACACCGATTTCTCTGAAACCAGTACGATGATACTTCATTCGATAAACACCGATTTCTCTGAAACCAGTACGATGATACTTCATTCGATAAACACCGATTTCTTTGAAACCAATACGATGGTACTTCATTCGATGAACACCGATTTCTCTGACGTGTAAATAAACTGTGAAAATCGGATATTGCTTAAAACTACAGTTCATAATTGATATTCATTCAAGTTTTGTATCCTGACGGAAAACTAAAAGTACTTTTTGTTTCATATTTTGTAATAAAATTAGAAAAAACAACGACCTTTACTCTATATAGAAAAAACTTTGTATTGCGGTCAATATTCCGTCATTGCGGCTTCACCAGAACTAGTAGAACCACAAGTATTTCTTGTTTCAGCATTGAGTCATTGCGGCTTCACCAGAACTAGTAGAACCACAAGTATTTCTTGTTTCAGCATTGAGTCATTACGGCTTCACAAGAACTAGTAGAACCACAAGTATTTCATGTTTCAGCATTGAGTCATTGCGGCTTCACCAGAACTAGTAGTACCACGAGTATTTCTTGTTTCAGCATTGAGTCACCAGTTCGCCTTCTTTCTTTCACAGCTTTGAAGAAATGTCCTTCCTTACTTTCGTATGTAATATATCATTAAGTGTTAAAATAGCATTTCTCTTTACAAACACGATATCATAACAATTATATCTTCACACATCTAACCTTCGATTCATTTGATCTTTATTTTTTTTCTTAAGAAATTTTTGCTGTTCCAGCATAATCTTTTGTAAAAAATGCGCAAGACATTGTGTTTTAAATCATATATATATATATGATTTAGAGCAACTATCTGTTCCCCTTTTATCTCTCTCTGTTTCTCCACTAATTTCACATAAGACAATGCTTGTAGTTAAACATAAAATACATATTTTTTCAAGGCTGACTCTAGATTCTGAATTCTGGTATTGGTATAAATCCTATAAGAACGTATGTTTTGAAAAAGTAAAAAATAAACGGGCAGACTACGGCTTAAAGCACGGGTCAATCAAAACAATCGACGAATGCGGTCTACCGCAATCTAAATCGAGGTCGGCTAGGTTTCTAATACATATCCCCCGGCTGGTATTGATAGTCCTACCGATTAAACAGAGGTAGGGAGATGAATAGTCTTGACAAGAGCAGGGTGCGAGTGTTGTACTTGCTAGCTCCACTCTCCTTGTGGGAGGTGATTTATTCTGAAGGATGAGTTGCAGAGGTTTTACATTTCCCCCAGAAACAAAAGATGATGGTTTCTTAATGTGCCAGCCTAAAGTTTCCTGAAGGTTTTCCTTATTCTTAACGTTGGGCACAAATGGCTGGTTCCCACCGCTATCTGCTCAACCCTCGCCATGTGATTTGTTTCCGCAGCGTCGTGAGTGATGGGGTCGGTCGGTCGGTCGGCCAAGCTCCGGCTTGGACCGGTAGCCCTTACCAAGACATGCAATATGCCAATTACATTGGGAAGAAAGAATCGGCTAAGAACATATGGCAGTTTCTCAGCCCATAACCCCACGCAGCGTGTTGTCTGTAGCGTTTTAATATAAGGCTGTGTTCTAGTATGCCTTTTTTGTTTTCAGTATGCGGTTCAACAGTGATCGGAGCAGAACGCTGAAGTATTTGGCAGATTATCAAAACAATAGTTCTCCAGTATCACCCATATTCTCTTCTTTCCCCATTTCCATCTGCTAATACTATCATTGTTGAGTATTAAGTTGTGAGCGTGTGTTGTAATTGTTGATCTATCGCTAGGGTTTGTTTTCACTGTCTATTACAGATGTAAGAAGAAAAAGAAGGCACAGTATAAGCTTTTAAAAGAAATCAGTACTCACCTACACGCAATCGGACCTATGCTTGTTCTGATAATAACCATGATGGTTTTGTACGGTAGTTCTATAATCGATTTTCTGTGTGCTATCTTATGTTGGAATCTACGTTAAACAAATAACATAACTAAAAAAAAAACCCAATCTCTACTCAAAACATATCTTAAAGAAAGGGTACGAATAACTTAACGAGTTTGGAGAGAGTAAAATAAAATATGGATGGCTCTTAATTTATAATATAAAATAGGGCAAATGAATTTACTTTGAAAGGACTTAAATATGACATAATTGTATGGTGTGTTAGATATTAACAAAGTACTCACAGTAGCTGCTCAATGAAGCAAACAAACGAAAAACCAGTTTAAAATATACCCACATTTCTCTTCAAAGTACCCTACAGCTCGTACAATTTCTTTTAAACAAAATGGCTAAAACATGTTTTTAAAAGCTGTTAATGCATAACCATTTTTTAAAAATTGCAAATAATCCTAATAATGTTAATGTTTATCCAATTAGTTTTCAAGTTGCGGTTAGTATATTAGTTTGAAAAAACTCTGGAGGTTAAACTTGAATTTTTTGTAAATGAGTCTTACTTTGAATTGAATAGCACAAAGATGCTACTACGTCCCATAACAAATAGCCAGTTTCAAAACAGCTACATGAATTTGGTTAACAAGTATAGATAAAAATTCTTCAATGTTACATTCGGAATAATTCACATCAGTGTTACACTCAGAATAACTCACATCAGTGTTACACTCAGAATAACTCATATCAGTGTTACACTCAGAATAACTCATATTAGTGTTACACTCAGAATAACTCACATCAGTGTTATATTCAGAATAATTCACATTAGTGTTACATTCAGAATAATTCACATCAGTGTTACATTCAGAATAATTCACATCAGTGCTACATTCAGAATAATTCACATTAGTGTCACATTCAGAATAATTCACATCAGTGCTACATTCAGAATAACTCACATCAGTGTTATATTCAGAATAATTCAAACACTGATGTGAATTATTCTGAATGTAGCACTGATGTGAATTATTCTGAATGTGACACTAATGTGAATTATTCTGAATGTAGCACTGATGTGAGTTATTCTGAATGTAACACTAATGACATTCAGAATAATTCACATTAGTGTTACATTCCGAATAATTCAATTCCCAACTATTTTCTCAAACATTCAAAACGGAAATCAAAAAACAAACAACAATCGTTGTATACATCTTTCATTGAAGTTTTTTTTTATTATTTTGCTTCTCCAACCACTAAAAAATCAAGAGTGATAGTTGACGAACTATTAAATTCACATTTCTAGTTCATTAGTATTTGTTTATTTTAGCGTAAAGCTACAAAATAGGCTATCTGCGCTCTTCCCACCAAATGGAATCGACCCGGGATTTTAGCGTTGTAAATCCGTAAACTTCCCGCTGACCCACTGGGGAACCGTTTTATGTGCTCCTTTTCTTACGAAACAAAATTGATCCTAATGCATTGTACGTTCGTACGACTGCAAAGTTGTTAAAATGCATACCACTTCTTCAAGAGTAATGCCACAGTAACCTCTCAAAATAGAAATTAAAGAAGTCAGACTATTTAATTTAGCTATAAAGCGACTTGTATATGAAAGAGGCATCATTTGATATCGTTGATCGGGCGTGGCCAAATGGTTGACGTGCCGGTCTGTGAATCTTAGGTTCTATAATTCGCCTCTCGTTGCGGCAAAATACACTCCGCACTTTGGAGCTAGATACGTCAAAAGAGCGATGTTCAATTTCTATTATTCGCTCAGAGTAGCCCAGGAATTACAGTGTCTTCCTTTTAGTCTATCCGTCCAAAATTAAGGACATCTAGTGCAGACAACCTTTGCGAAGCTTTGTGTGAATTTCCGAAACAAACTATTTGTGATCGTATAGAATTAACATAATTTCCCAAAAAAGGGTCTAAGCTTCAGTTAAGAATATCAACGCAGTGAAAATTAAATACTAACAAACTGAGAGAATATTATGTATATATATATATATGTTAAATATTTTTATCTAAAAAAAATTTATTCGCACGATCTATAATTTTTTTATCATAGTAATAGTAGAAAAACGCACCTAGAAAGAGTATCTATTTTTTATCTTCTCTCCAAACGTAAGATGGTCCCGTTTCGATTTAAATTGCGTTCACATCTAACGGGTTTGCTTTCTTTACAAAATTTAAAGATTTTTTACATTCATTATAAAATTTCACGAATCTCGTAAACTGTTGAAAATATTTTGAAGATGGGCACGTTGCTCTATACGTATTGAGGGGCCCCCCAGTGGCACAGCGATATGTCTGCGGACTTACAACGCTAGAATCCGGGTTTCGATACCCGTGGTGGGCAGAGCACAGATAGCTCATTGTGTTGCTTTGTGCTTAATTACAAAGAAACAAACTTATTGAGGGGTTTTGAAAAGAAAGATTTTATCCCTATAAACATTTTTGTGGTTAAACTGTAACATAAGAAAGTGGCCATAGCCAAGATCTGTAATATAATAAAATGGTACTTACAAAAACGTCAGCTGAATATGAACATTAGATTCCTGTAAGCTGAGAGTTAACTGACATAAATTAAGGGAATTTCCAATTGAAGGAAACGAATAAGTAATTTATGCTATCAATATATCAGAAGAAGAAGCATTTAAGTACATATAAATGGCAGTTATGTTTCCATTAATTTTTGACTGACTGTATTTTGATTAACAAACTGAAGGTAACTTCCGCTTAGGTACATAGTTTAGACTAGTGGCCCAAGTTATTTTCCACACTTCAGATGATGACCATAAATCCAACAGCCGAGCCTGAGTTTGTTAAGAAATACACCATTCCCCAAATACTGTTTTGCTTACTTTTTTCAGTATCTGATCATACTGTGGATCACAAATCAGGCTTTTGAGGGCCTAACTTGGCCCGCAGGCCACTTATTGGGGACCACCGACTTAGACCATGAATCGCTATTGCAAAGAGTAGGAACGAAAAGAAAAAAAAACAAATGGCTCGTGCAAATCTTGTCTTTGGAAGGTTGTTTTAAGTGTGTTTATAATTGTCTTATTTATATTTTTTTTCCTAGTAGATGTTTGGATTAGTTCTCCGAAATTGCCTTATAGAGCTCAGCAGTTATTATTTTGTTGAATCGAAGAAGTTATAAGAAATAGATAATAACAATTAAGAATTAATTAGTTTTGCATTCGCGAAGTCTTTGGTTAGGTTAGTAGTAAGTCTGAGGGATTATAACGCTAAAAATTCGGTTTCGATACTCGTGATGTGCAGAGCATAGATAGCCCATTGTGTAACTTTGAGCTAAAAATACACAAACTAACAATCAAATATTCGTGAAAAACAGTCTCCAAAACTGTGATTTATAAAATATTTTTGTAACAGAATTTTGCTACCTTTAAAATGAATGTGAATGTATCAAATATGGTTGCCAAGTGTCTTATTTTAACAATAAATTCGATGCTCATAACACCAAAATTTGGAGTTCTGTTACTGCAACAGGCACAGTGAAGATAGTCCATTGTGCAGCTTTGTGCCACAACAGAACAAGTGATCTATGGTAAATCTTGTAGCTGTTTTATGGTAAACAAAATCCATCAATTCATTAAATGAAGGGGCTCATTAATTTTTGTTTCTTTTCCTTTTTTCTTGTTGTTTCGATATAAGAAGAAAAAAAACGGTTATGAAGTTTTCCAAGAATTATAACTATTTTGTTGTTTTTCAACTATAAACGGGTACAGTCAACGATATAGTTTTGTTAAATCATAGCTTTAGTATCAATGATACACTTTTACTGGGCAGTGTTCATAAAAGAAAATATACAGAGGACTACAGATGATTGGATGGATAATTTGCCTGTAAGATATGGTCAAAATTTTAAAACATGCTTGAAAATGTATTTTTGGCAGTTAACATAGATTCCGTGTGGTAGAGATTCATAATTTATAACTAATCCATCTTTTACTAAGAAAATGTCTCCTTGTTTACGTGTACAGTTAGCGAGCTATACAGGTCTGTTCATTTACAACTTATTTTGACCACTTCTTGATCATAGTTTCAAGATCAGTTACAGGAAGTAAAAAAAGAATAGTCGAGGCTATACACGTCTGTTCATTTACAACTTATTTTGACCACTTCTTGATCATAGTTTCAAGATCAGTTACAGGAAGTAAAAAAAGAAAAGTCGAGGCTATACAGGTCTGTTCATTTGCAACTTATTTTGACCACTTCTTGATCATAGTTTCAAGATCAGTAACAGGAAATAAAAAAAGAAAAGTCGAGGCTATACAGGTCTGTTCATTTGCAGCTTATTTTGACCACTTCTTGATCATAGTTTCATGATCAGTAACAGGAAGTAAAAAAGAATAGTCGAGGCTATACAGGTCTGTTCATTTGCAGCTTATTTTGACCACTTCTTGATCATAGTTTCAAGATCGATAACAGGAAATAAAAAAAAGAATAGTCGAGTATAATGTTGAATATGAAAGTTTCTGTCCTGTATCAAAACCATTTATTGTCACCATATTAACTCTTTATTATACTTATAATAGTGGAAAATGTTAAAAGTGTGTGTGTATTACGTTGGAAACAGTTACATTTTTGACTTTGATGAAATATCCAATTAATGACACCAGTTCTTAGTTGAAACATCTTATATCATAATCTCTAATAAACTATTTCAATCGTTTGTGGCATATTTCATACAGCATTGGTGAACAATATGTTCATTGTGACATATTTTCGCCATTTTGTTTAACAAAGAGGGAGAAATACAGGAGCCTTTCTACACCAAAACAAATGAGTTTCCTTCGAATGATTGGTCATTTTTGTTGTTGTAATACATGCTCAACTATATGTAGGCATACTCTGAACACTGGTGGTCAGACAGATCTTACCATTCACAGTCTTTTTATGTTTGCAGTGCTATTAGTAGTCGTAGGAACTGACTACTACAGAAAATAACAAATGTGTTGATACTAGTTACTGGTGTGGTTTGTATAGCGACAAACTGAATCTTTTACTTTTAGATATTCATTACTTTAAAGACTTTAAGGAATAAACCAATAGATTTTAATAAGCAGAGGATAAAGTATATGTGATAAATTTGAAATATGGAAGGGTGGCCTTCATTTTTTATGCACATTCCTTTAAGTAATGTACTTGAATTACCATGCTTGAATTACGTATTAATAAATATGAAAAACACAGGACTGTTTTGGTTTTCTTAAGTGTGCATTGTTCCCGTTTCTATCAATCATATCACTATGTTTATTTACAGCCATCTACCCATTACTTTAAGTAAGATAATAATACTGAAAACTTAAATTGCTATCAAAACCATGTTACTTGACATGCATATGAAGCTTGTTTGGGTTTCAGTTGGTTTTTTGTTAAACTTCCCACTTACTGCTAATGAGACATTGTACGTGTTGCCCGATTATAAATACACACAAGAGAGCGGAAACTGAAAAATATCTGTGAAAGACATCTGACTCCAAATTTGTGAAACAGGAAATGCAGCACAACAACAGTTACTCGAAGCACCTGCTTTGCCCGTCACTTCCATAATTATGTACAAAGACAGACGCTTACATTTAGACCTAGCGCCCTCTAGGGAGTAATACTTCTAAAAATACTTTATAAATCTTATTAAAATTTTATTAAAATAATTCACTAATTGTAGAACAAAATAGGAATTTATAAAAGCTTGGAATGAAATTTAAAATTTTATTGTAGAGCACTACTTGTATCACAGACTGAAATCGAATTAATTATGATAATCAAGTAAGAACCCAACAGACGTCAGAATAATGAAATACTTCACTCAACAATCAATTGGACAAGTTTCAAGATTTTTTTAGAGACACTACTAATAACTCATATGTTAGCGTCTGTGTTTTTAACTGTGTGATATTTCATGTAAATAATTTTATGTAACATACGATGGATATTAATCAAAAATGATCAAGTATCAACTGCAAAACTACCCTGTTACATAAATTGGCTGCTATCACTATATATTTTATCCATGTTATTAGTCTGACACTTGTGTTTCAGAGCGTCAAACCTCGTGAAAGTAATTAGCCATCCTTAATTTCAGTTCTCTTTTCGTAAGTTATGGATAGCTGTTGTAATAAATTAATGAAGTTATTGGATATTTTTTAAATAATAAATATTCCTTATAATTAAGAACCAATTTTGTTTTACAGAATCCTGTAAAACAGCCCTAGGAATGAAGTCAGGGGACATCAAAGATGAAGATATCACAGCAAGTTCATCGTACAATGACGCTGTAGGCCCTCGAACAGCTCGGTAGGTGGCTCTCCAATTAACGTATTTATAACCACAAAAGGCTTTCTATGCTGTGACCTCTACAGAAATCGAACTCTGGACTTTAGCGCTATGAGCCTTAAAGTTTACTGCTGTGCCACTGGGGGATATTATCATTAGTGTCTTTAAAATTACAATAAAAACAATAAGCATTTAATACTCTTCATTAAATCCTATATTAATCTAACTTGTAATATGTATATATGTAGGTATGTCCAGTTAAATCTTCCTACAAGATCAAATGATAGGCAGACTCGGGGTTTCTCATGGGGTATCTTTATTTATACGGCGTAGTCCCCTACTAAGGGGGTTTGTTTTTATTTGTTTGTTTTTGAATTTCACGCAAAGCTACACGAGGGCTATCTGCGCTAGCCGTCCCTAATTTACCAGTGTAAGACTAGAGGGAAGGCAGCTAGTCATCACCATCCACCGCCAACTCTTGGGCTACTCTTTTACCAACGAATAGTGGGAGTGACCGTCACATTATAACGCCCCCACAGCTAAAAGGGCGATCATGTTTGGTGTGATAGGGATTCGAACCCGCGACCCTCAAATTGCGAGTCGAGTGCCTTAACCACCTGGCCATGCCGGGCCACTAAGGGGGCTAAAACGCACTTGAAAGGCCATGAAGGAATTATGGAGGTCTAAGAGAGGGTTTTCAGGGTTGCTGAACACGAATCTGGCATCGAATTTTGTGTTATCGGTCCCGAGTCCGCCATGGTTGAAACTGTAATCATATCCCCTCTCACAAGTTAGCAGAACCAAACTTAGCATACGTGCTCAGCTACTATGAACGTGTAACCTAACTGGTTTTCTATTCTTTCTTTTTTTCGTGTATGATCACCACTTGGAGTAGTTATACTAGTAATTGGGGATAATGGAGGAGCTTTATCGGTACACTGGGGCCTTTGTGAAATATGAAAGGGCCTTTGAACCCCACAGCGGAGTGCAGGTATTTCATACTAGTATCGAAAGTATGGAAGGCTTAGTATGCAAGATTCACATGAATAAAATGATAACAAAAAGTTAACAATCGTTTGTGACAGAAAGTCATTGATGTGTAATTAGCAGTATCCTTAGTGAGCGTATGGAAGGCTTAGTATGCAAGATTCACATAAATAGAAGGATAACAAAAAGTTAACAATCGTTTGTGACTGAAAGTCATTCGTGTATAATTAGCAGTATCCTTAGTGAGCGTATGGAAGGCTTAGTATGCAAGATTCACATAAATAGAAGGATAACAAAAAGTTAACAATCGTTTGTGACTGAAAGTCATTCGTGTATAATTAGCAGTATCCTTAGTGAGCGTAAATGTATTTATGGGAGAGTATTGTTTGGCAGGTAATTGTTATTTAATGTATTTTTATACAAACAAAATAAATGTGAGCTCACTTTAGATAACAAATTCAACTATGAGAAGCGTTCAAAACCCAACTAAACTGGTTCTGATTTCTTAGAGCAAGATGGCTGAGATAATGCAAGTACTTGAACAGATTTTGTTGCTCTGGTCGCCGTGGGGCTGTTATGTACTCCTCGCAAGCATAAAAGAGAGTAATTGAACTGTGAAAAAGCAGAAAGTTAACTCACAGGAAAACTACAGGAGAAATGGGCTTTTTTTTAAAGAAAAATAAACACCCGTTTTATGGATGAATGGAAAAGAAAACTTCAGGATAGCATTAGAATATTAAAGTACACTTACGCACTAAACTTACGCACTAAACAGTAGGTTTTATAAGGAAAGTATTTTGATCAAATTACATCAGCTAGACTAGTTTCAAGACTTGAAAAAAAAAGAGAGAGTCTTTTATGTTGAAACTTCAGGATATGATATTCATGAGAGTGTGATGAAAGGTTACTAGGATCATTTATGTTTGGTCGCTCTTTGATGCAAAAGTCTGGGCTACAACGAATTATCACAGTATTATAAACGGTAGTACGCTTTCAGTATTACAAGTCTGATACATTTTCTTGTCATAATAAGTGTCCACAAACTTGAGAAGTTCCAGCCACCTAAAAACGAAAAACATGTCTCACAGGAGTATGTGAACAAACTAGTAATAGTAATAACGTTAATCACCGTTTGACATACATAAACTTTCTTTACATCTGTATAGTACAAAAAATTGACGGTGAGATGAACAAATCAGTATAGAATTTGTACATATGCAACCACGGTTATTTTCATCTCACAACTCACAAGATAGCATAATTTTTAGACTGAATCTTCTTAGCAATATCTGACTTATTGGGAACATCTGAGCTATTGATATAATGGTGTTTGAATGTAGTTTTTTTTTATTTGGTAAGCGCTGTTCTAATGATAAGGATTTTTGTCATTGTTTCTTTTACTCGTAAGTATAGTCGTAAAATACCTTGCGAGAGTATTTGTTACGAGGGAAAATATTTTTAGGTTTCTTATTTTATCGGTTATAAATTTAGCTTCTGATAAAATAAGACAATAGAACAAAATAATTAAACCAAGCGTTTGCCGTAGCCGACAAAGTCATCCGAATGAGCCATACAAGAAAGAAACAATAGAGAAAATTGAGCAAGAAAGAAAATAAGTTACAAAAAGAAGAGAAGTTTTTACCACAAAGAAAAACTCCTAAAGAATAGATTTTTTTGTTTTACATTAAGCAAGAACGTCCCTGCCTTACACAAAGCTTTTCTTATTTCTAGTCCAGTATAAGTTATCATATATGAAGAGGACAGTGGCTCATCTCAATGACTTTGTTAAATCTTTGATGAGCGGTATTGTTCTCATTTTAAGTGGGAAACCATTTAGTCTGTACAGGAACAAGGAACAAGAGTGCTTTTTCTCACAAGAAATTCTTTGACGGATCACGTTCTTGTATTTGTCATCCAACAAGTACGATTACGTCCTGCCCAAGTGTCGATAACCCAACGCTTTTTGCTCATCCCCAGAGCTTAATGAGCCCTGCAGGGAGAACGATGAGAGCATCTGCATGCTGGAGTGTCACTCTCCCACGAGCATCGCCAGTACCGCAGCGGTATTAAAGCCTCAGGTTGACAGGGATGAGTGCCGAAAGACTTGAAAGGATTTGCTAGAGGCCCATCAATTGAAACTTCTTGTAATGAGGTTTTTCTGGCGTAAACCATGTGCATTTGAGACAATAAATTCCTCGTAACTCGATTCAAGATGCTGTTAGTTCAATGATAAATTGTGGCTATGGCCACAGCTGTGTTAACGGTCTATTTTCCTTTATATTACATTTAATGTTTTTTGGGGATTCCAGTTGAAACGGATCAGCTTTCAGCAATCGCTAAAAGTGGCACTTTTTTTCTATTGAATCTTTTAGCCCGATAGGTTTATTCGCATTTCTTGACAAGCTTAACACATAGCATGTGCCGACAATCGTGTTCTTGGCAATGATAAATCTCTTAATACTCTTCATAGATTGTAACAATTCCTCACCCATACGCTTACTTTTAATTACTCTTTTACTGCGACCTATTAGTTGATTTAAAATAAGAATTGTATCAGAAAGGAAAACTACCAAATTAAATAAACTACAAATAATTCAATTTACTTCTTTCGGCTCCTGTCTTAACGAATAACGATTGTTTGTTTGTTTTGAATTTCGCACAAAGCTACACGAGGGCTATCTGCGCTAGCCGTCCCTAATTTAGCAGTGAAAGACTAGAGGGAAGGCAGCTAGTCATCACCACCCACTGCCAACTCTTGGGCTACTCTTTTACTAATGAATAGTGGGTTTGACCGTCACATTATAACGCCCCCACGGCTGAAAGGGCGAGCATGTTTGATAGGACGGGGATTCGAACCCGCGACCATCAGATTGCGAGTCGAGTGCCCTAACCACCTGGCCAACGAATAACGAAGGTGGGGTTTTATTGGTTGTTGATTTTTTCCAATTAATCTATTGCATTTTGAAACACCTGAAGATTGCTAGAAATACAGACCATAAATGACAATATCAACATTAAAATGCATAAATAATCGAAGCTATAAATAACAAAGTTTTAAAATGTTTTGTAATAAATGCAAAACTCGCGATATTGTAAGAAAGCTTTTCTGTTGTCAAAATTCAACTTAATATTCAGTCGCAAACTTTATTTTTCCATCATGATGTTTTGTGACGTTTGGTTGTTTTTTTTCGACGCTCAAAGTTTTGGAAGAATAGCATACGTTTTTAAAGTTTTTTTTTATATCTCAACATGCTTTTTAGCATTGATAAAATACATAAAAATAGTAATAGTTTCAGTAAAAATATACGCAACACAGAGAAAGTTTCGGTGGCCTTTGGCTTTACCGTTCTAACTAAAACATAAAATACCCAAAATCTAAGATTTAAAATTATAAATAAAGTATATATATAGAGGTTTGTACAGTCTTGGCTAAAATGTTTGCATATTTTGTAACAAATAAGATCATCACTATTAAGATGAAATACAAATACACTTAGCGCTGTCAATCTGAGAAATGCATGTTATACTAAATATCTACATATGTAATTTGTGTAATTAGACAGGTTCTATGGATATCATGAACGATTCATTAGAACAGCATACAACTTTATCAGATACCCATAGAAAGATGCGTTATTCTGTATTTCATCTATCACAACAAAACCTTACCCAAAACGTATATAATGACAAAATATAACATCAAATTATTATAAATAGCGTCTATAACCTTATATCAGTTCATATTAAACATTCAGAACTTGGTTGGTCCTCCTCGTACACTACTAACCTCTGAAAGGCGACGTGACATGCTGTCGATGAGGTTATTGATGTTATATTAAATATCTACATATGTAATTTGTATAAATAGACAGGTTCTGTGGACATCATGAACGATTCATTAGAACAGCATACAACTTTATCAGATACCCATAGAAAGATGTGTTATTCAACATTTCATCTATCACAACAAAAACTTACCAAAACATATAAAATGATAAAATATAACATCAAATTATTATAAATAGCGTCTATAACCTTATATCAGTTCATATTTAACATCTAGTATTTGGTTGGTCCTCCTTGTACTCTAATAACCTCCGCAAGGCGACGTGGCATGCTGTCGATGAGGTTATTAATGTAATTAACTGTGATTTCATCCCAACTTGTTACTAGAAGGCGCCGCAACTCAGCTACAGTAGCTGGTTTACAACCTGGAGACGTTCCTGACAATGGCAATATTGTAACGTCCTCCTGGTCGTTCCAATCCTGTGTATAGTGGCATTGTCATCCTGGAACACAAAGTTATTGCCAAACCTTGTCCTAGCATATGGCAGAAATGTGATGCCTATAGGAGGTGCTATTGAAGTTTCTCTGGAGGATATGAAGAGCAGTTTTTCACCATGATGAAAAGCTGCCCAAACATGTACTGCACCACGTCCTGTTTGCAGTACCCTCATTTGTTCTCCAGGCCAACAATGAACATGAATCCTACAATCAGCTTTAACAAGGTGAAACAGGACTCATCTAGAAAGATGACATGTCACTAGTGTCTTGCCCAAGTAACATGGTGACGGCGGTGATTTCTGGTGTCCCATTCACTGTTCTTCTGGATACCCTAGAATGAATGTGTTCATACAATTCCTGTCGTAAGGTGTTGCAATACTTCTTTCAACCTTGAAGTGTTAACCTGATCAAAACACGGTCATCTCGGGCAGTAGTTTTTCGGTTTCTACCAGTAGACTTTCTGAGAACAACCTTTCATGTAGTCCGGTGACATTTCAGGATTCTGGATACAGTACACTGGGAGTACCCCACTGTTCTAGCAATGTCCGTTTGCTTCATACCAATTCTGGACAGTCGAACAATTTGACGACCTATAACCTTTGGCGAGGTATGACTTTGCACCAAGTACAAAGCGTTGATCTGTTTCGAAAAATATTATACCAAAAGCACACCCTTTTATACAAAACAGGTGTGTATGTGTAATTTGACCAATAAATGCTAAAACAACTTATACAGACCATAATAACAACTCGTACATATTTATCCGATCATACGCAACCTTCTCTGTTGCTATTCGGGCATTTACTCAATAACTACTCGATGCATGTAGATAATAACATCCATATAGAACAGCGTGCAAACATTTTGGCCAAGACTGTATATAACCTTCACTAAGTTTTTCCCGACATAAATAAATACGAAAATCCTTAATGTGGCAATGTTTACTCAAAAATTGTCAGTAGGAATTATTAAAAAGTTTTATCTTTTATCTATATTTTTTTAGGACTATCATCGGAAATTACTTCAGCTTTAAAATTAATGAAAGGAAGATAAAAAAAACTGCGGAGACTGGATGTGTCAGATGGGCTCACGTCCATGCGGCTGTGTTGTCAGGCAATCAAACAGACCTTGTTGTCAAGGCAAATAATGAGATGACAAGCTTATTATCGGAACTATAAGAAAGTTCATAGACACGGACACTGTGCTGAAAGTGATGAATTACACTGCTTGCCACTTTTTTTTGTTTCGTATAAAGAATGAAGGATAGGCTCGTGCGCTCAAATAAAGCTACTCTTAGCCCTTTGTGGTAAGAACGGAAGATTGGGGTAAAAACCAAAGCGTCTTGTCACATACTGACACTTTTCTCTTGTCCAATACTTCACTATCAAGGCAAGCTGTGAATCATCAATATTGCGATATTCGACTAGAAGGAAGCGTCTGTGTAAACATACAACCATTATTTTTCTCCATCTCACTAAGACATGTTAATCCGCTCATACAGTGTTGAATGGTAGCCATCAGGTGATAGATCGGCCACGTGGGACGAACCAAAGTTCGCAAGAACCCTCGGATGTCAATCAGGATTATTAGTCAAAAGAGGGAGCCACCGAGACATAAATTTTAGGAACAACGGGTCCGCCTTCTAGCACCTGCTGCTTTTTACGTGATTAAACAAAAGCCAAAGTGTTTAATAGTACATTAGATAATGAATTGTACGAATGTATTCTCCACTCTCTCGTTATCTTGGCTAATTTTTCATTGCACTAAAGTTACCAAGTACCTTTTGCTGATACAACTGAGGAGTGACCGTATATATTCTTGTGATTCACTGAAGAGAAATTCGCTATAATGGTTTTCCTTATATTGTTAAAATTCCATTATCTCTTCCTTACAGCGAGGGTATTTGTAAACTGTCATTTTACCAAGACGCGATGGAGTTATTAGTCGCTTCCTTTGTCATCCTATTTTTATTACTTAGTCATTAATTCTTCCAGGTGTCATTCCCCTGCTTAATTATGGACGCTCACTTAACGGTGGTCCGTATATAAGCTAAGAAACAGGAAGATGAGTGCGCATTCACTGACTTAACTGGTGTATAGAATTTGAGCCCTGTTTTCTACATCTGTTCTCATAAATCATATTCACAATAAAACATAATTCAATTGTTTGAAATCCTTTACAATAGAGTCATTTCCAAGTTATAACACATTGCATTTACATTTAGTTCTAATACAAATGACTATTTTAATCAGTTTGCTTAGTGACTGGTTCAGAGATTTTTGTATTATGATATATTAGAAAAATTAAGTTTTGAAATTTATCCGACGTCATGAGCAAGACCAATAGTGGGTTGTTTGAATCGTTAAGTTATTCAAGAATAGATAAATGCTTTTTACGGATAATTGAAATTCAAAGTTTAAAGAGATGCTTATATCTTGTGTGGAAACTTCTTTATTTTCAGACTTCAGTTGTTTAATGACATTTTTACTTTACATATTTGTCCATGGTTTTATCTTAATGCCGAATATCAATTAGTAAAAGCTTTAAGTGACTGCACTTTCTTCGTTTTCTTACAACACCGAGTCATCTCTGAACTCTTAACTACAACATTATTACATTTAGCTAATGATACTTATGAACGATTTTCATCTTCCATTGTTATATCTAAAACCTAAGTTGGTCTCTCGGGTGTGTTAAACCTTTCCTTTTTAGCATCAAATAACAGATTAAAACTGAATTATTTCACGACAATTAATAGTTAACATCGTTTATTGAAAGCAAGATATCTAGTCTTTATTAAATCAAAGTATTTAGGCTTAACTTTATTCTACAAATAGTCATCAATAAGTTAACAAGTTTACATTTTTAGGGCACTTGATAAAAATGAAAATATTTTATATGGCGTATAAAAATTCAATTTTATAACTTTAGAGCATAAATGAATTTCTTAGGATGTAAGCTTGTTATTATACCAATATTTTAGCAAAATATCATACGGAACTAGATGATGACCTCTGAACTTTGTTTTCAAAGGCTAGAACAGGAGGTGAACAGTGGTGCTTGGTGTCCATCCCGCCAAATTGACAAAGATACATATGAATACCTCGAGATCAACTTGCACAGTCTGCACGTGATCACCCAAGTAGCTACTCAGGGTCGATTCGGTAACGGTCAGGGTCAGGAATATGCTGAGCAGTATAAGTTGGAGTACTGGAGACCAGGAGTGCATGACTGGATTCGCTATATCAATAGAACAGGACACGAGGTAAGGATCGCTTATCCATGTACAGGATAAAACGTTCAATTAGTTTACTAAACCATCCGATATTAAAAGAAAGTAAACTTGTTCGACTGCTGCTTGTTCTTTGTTATTTGGTTAGGTAAGATATACGGGATAGCTACGTGATTTTTAATGTAAGTGTAAACACGAGACATTGTTTAATGAAGAGCAATAGCCAGTGTCCAATACAAATTCTGTATTCCCACGTTTCACCTTACGGCTTTATAAAAAGGTAGACACCCTAATGAACCCGAGCAAAGACTAAACAATCACTGTTGTTATTATATTTTATTACAATTTACAGCTTTTACAATAAGAAATATTTAGTTTTTGAACAGGTACAACGTTTCGTTCACTGGTTTGAAACTATTGTTATTCACACTTCTCGCTTTAAAAGTTGTATATTGTGAAAGACTGTTCTCCGTTGTTAAAAGACAGTATTATTCTTACAAAAGTGTTTTTGAAAGTTCCTAAATAGTAAAATGAAAAAGATTCTCATAAAACTGGCCATTATTATTAGAACAGAGTGAGTGTTGCTATGCTGTATTATCATAGGGTATCAAATGTTGATAACCGGTATATTTATTACATATGTTTGTTTGTTTGTTTTGGAATTTCGCGCAAAGCTACACGAGGGCTATCTGCGC
>NW_013665693.1:1206956-1212708 GCF_000517525.1 Limulus polyphemus | reverse complement strand
CCCGCGACCCTCAGATTGTGAGTCGAGCGCCTTATCCACCTGGCCATGCCGAGCAATATTACATATGTGGACATTCGAAAAAAATCTGTATCTGAAACCCTTATGATTTAAGTTTATAATTATTATGTAATATCTTAGCGAAATATCGAATGCAACTGTGTGATGACTCTAAAGTTTTAAAAAACGACGTTTGTTCTATCTCCAAATCTGGTACAATTTAAAAACTTATAAATATAGTTCTACGTATATTTATATAAATATAAATATATATAAATATAAATTGGTATGGAGGTTCATTAGGTCCATGCGGACGTACATAGAAATTTCCAGTTTTGTATTTTTCGTTTGGCGGTTTTTATAGGCGTTTCTGCGTTTTTTACCACTACTACGCCCTCTGTAAATGGACCTTTACCAAATTTGGTTTGGAGGTTTATTGGGTCGATGGGGAGATTCATACAAAGTTTCAGTTTTGCATTTTGCGGCTTTTATGGGCGTTTTTGTGTTTTTTACAATTACATATAAGGGAAGCAACTTTTCATGTCCTGAGATAACCTTTCATTAATCATGAATTTACATAACTTCCGTCCAGGGGACAGTACTCCAGCTAGATATCGATAGTTTTCAACTTTCACAACTTCATAATACACGTGATATGGTGGGATACTCGGGGTAAAACTCTTTTTCTTAATCTGCCTTTATACCTGTCAATATTATATTCGGTGGAAAATTGGTTCTGCTGGAAAATGCAAAATCAATTAAGTAGACAACCGATTATGAAATAGGATTAGTGTATTGATTGGCTATTCAGAGGGTCTATAGGTAAAACGGACACAGCAGAATTAATTAAAGATTCCTATTCTGTTATATGAGAGAAAGTGATGGTCGAATACACGATATTACTGTGGCACCAAAATGTCTCTCAGGTTTAGATTTCCTCCCACGCGTTTTCCGTATTAATTTTCACCCTAAAGAAAAGCTTATCTTGTTTACAAATATAGAATATTTTTTTTATAATCTGTAATGCTTTCAGTAACTAACGGTTCTCTGTTTCGTTCCCCGATTTCCACAGTTTAAACGCACAGTATCAGGTGAAAATATCTTTTGCACTGTAGTATATCTGCAAAAGAAGAATAGAATAAAAATATGTACTTCTCAGAGTTTTTCTTGTAACATAACCTTCTGTAATTAATTCCCTGCAATGTAAAGCCTCACTGGAATCTCTATTTAACCCATGTAGAGAGTAATTTATCTGTAGGAATGTCGGGTGTCTACAGTTTAAAGACATCTGGTGAGCTTTGAGTTGGCTATAGGCTTGATTTACTCCATTTTTGCTTTCCTGTGCCTTTTGGTGAGGGTGGCGGCTTTCTTTTTAAACTAGCATTATTTTAAAAAAATGGCGCCTAGGAACAGTAAACTTAAGGGTACACAAAGAAAGCCTAGTCAAGCCTCCCAACTTCTTCAAGTCTAATAATGTTAGACACTCATGCAAACCAACTTTCTGCTTTGCCTTCCAATTAAAACGACGCATTTGGCAAGACCCAAATTTATCTTGCTTTTTGCTCAGGTTTCTAGCTCTCAGGTCCCAAAATATAACATCCTTAGAGAGTATGAACATTAGAGTACAAACATCACTTAGTTTGCTACCCAGTGAAAAGTATTTAAGAATCGCGCGTTCAAAAAGTTACGTATTCTAAAAATATTACACTGATTTTGAAAACAAAACATATAAGCGTTTTTACACCCAAACACTCGACAAAACAGGTAATTTGGGATAAACCGGCTGCAAATCAATGATCCTAATGTCAGCATCGAGTGAGTCCCATTATAATAATGTAGCGTGTACATAGAAGATAAGCTCTGCCATTCCTTTCTATTGTCAGGCCATGACAGCTTCGAGGTGAAAGATGAACATCTACTGCGCTTGCGCATTAGAAGATTCATTATTTAACAACAGGAAGTGAGAGTATTTCACAGAACTTTGGTCTCACGTTGATTAATGTCTTACAGATTTCATGTTATTTTCTAATAACTAAACAATGGCATAAGGGCAGTAGCCGTTAGTATGAGCTTTAAAAAGCTGCAAATTATTAATCATACGTTTTAGATTCAGATGTGAACCAGAATCAACATTTTAGAAAAATAGGATGTAGTTACAAGTACTTACCACATATATTTTATATAAAAAAACTGAGATAGGCTACTCTTATATATATTATTTTCTTTTGTTTGCTTGTTTCGCATGAGAAATCCAGTTGTTTAAAATAAATACACCTGTTCTCTTGACTTTATTCGGAAATATGTATAGAAGTTTCTCATAGTTTTGGTTTATTTGTTTGAAGTTAAACACAATTCTACTCAAAGGGCTATCTGTGCTCTGCCCACCACGGGTATCGAAACCCGGTTTATAGCGTTGTAAGTCCGCAGACATACCGCTGTGCCACTGGAGAGCTTCTCATAGTAATTAATCCACATTTTGTTTAATATTGAAATGTATAACAATATACAATACTTCGTAATGGTAAAAGAGTTGTTAGTTTGCAGTTAATCACAAAGCTAAACAATGGGATGTCTGTGCTGTGCCCATCACGGATATCGAAACCCGGCTTTTAGCGTTATAAGCCTTCAGACTTACTTCTGTGACACTATGGGTTTGGTAAAAGATATTGTCTTTAGCAATTATAATATTTGAAAATTTCAGTTTGATAGTTTAAATAAATCAACTGTCATCTTTAAAGGACGTTACTAAGTGTTTGATAATTGCTTACTTAAACTATAAACTCATTAATGTCACATTTTTAAGAAACAGCGAAATTGTTAGTTTGTTTTTGTTGGAATTAAATAATTCCTGAAATTCACTTATTATTTTTTTTTCTGTTATATATCAACTTTTCATTATTGCTGCTTGCCTATGTTTTCGATCTATATAACACTTGAGATGGGAGTCACACGGAACGTGAAATTGAAAGTTCAATTCAACCTACCATTTCGAGTTCTAATCTCGAATCTTTAATCAGGCTCTTCCGAAGCGAATAATTGAATGTAAAATGGGATCCTGCTTCAGAAATGGGTTTAATACAGCAGCCTTGTGGAAGTCTGCACATACTAAAAGTCGTTTTTCCTTCTGTGCCGCATATCCAGTTCGATTATGCGGTAAGCATCGTTCAGCTCAAGAGTGTCCTTTTACAGTTGTTACTAAAGTTGTCCTGATGAAAAATATTTGTTAGTGTAAAATGTCTAAGAAATCACGTGGTCATCGTACAGGCGACTCGTTTACGGAAATAAAATAATGTCCAGTAATTCTTCAATCAAGATGTTTTAAACACATATTAATTTAGTATAGTTATTAGAAGAAAACTATAGGCCTTAAATGAGGTTCACAGGTTCATCAGAGGTTTTTTTGCCAAATCTGTCAAATCATCGAAACCAATCTTCACATAAAAAGTCCGTTAAACTATGGCGAAATCCCTGGTGTTTCTGTGGATTTTATTGATAAGTAACCATGTTCAACAATGACTTCGAAGCAGAAAGGATGGCAAAATGGAAACAAGGCATATAGAGCTAATGGTACATTAGATGCAGACGCCATAAACGTCTTAGGGGTCAGTAGAAACTTTGGGATCATGATCACAAAGAAAACTTTAAGATACGAAGTATAAACAATCCAGTCAGATACCCACAGCGGATCACCAAATGGAATTTGGTTTTGATATGGGCAGAGGTGTAATAATGTTATAGTTCTGAGGGTCTTACAAAGCTATCTGTCAATTTTCACTACAACGTCACGTGTGCAGTCACACGGCGTTTCCAATATCAAAGGTTGAGAGGTGTCGACTACCGCTAAGAAATGAGCCTATCGGAAGTTATAGCATTGTATCATCCATCTATTGGAAAGACAATGCTGGAACTCCTGCCGATGAAAAGAGGCAATAGATCTACAATGTTAAATATCACAAATTCTGACATAGACTAAAGACAACCAATGACTGATTGCAATCTTGGAATTATCCAGAGCAGGTCTCTGGAATAACTGAGTCAATGTACAATCACTAACAATCCCATCAAACTCAGAGGAATAAGACACTCATTAAATGACATAAAGGAGGCATGAAGCAATCCGATGACAACTGATGCATTGTAGATTAACAGTCCTCTAGATTCGTAGGAAACGGGCGGATGACTTTGCGCATCTACGAATGTGATGTCATCATACCCCAGCTAAGGCATACAATGCCTTGACCCAGTACGTTGCGGTCACGATGGACATTTTTATTACTGGACGTTACTGTAAGTGCAAAGTTGGTTCAAGCTTTGTCCATATATAATCCGTTTTTTTTTTTTGTTGTTGTTGTTGTTGTTTTGTTTGTTTTTTTTTTTTTTGGAATCTGGAAACTGATTGCTCCACTGTGGTCACATTCTTGATAAGACGTTGTTTACTTCTGTAATGTTGTATGCATCATTGTGTGCCCAGGGATGCGGTGCAATGTTGTTGTTGTGGAAATTGGTAGATGGCTTTGTATGTTTCCTAAAAACATTCATCTCATTAGGCCTTTATCCATGCTAAACCGTTCTAATAATTCACTGAGCATGTAAACACTGACCAAAGTTAACTGAAAGGCCTATACTTCGCATGTTAGAACTTTCTTTTTTGAAACTATGTCAAACTCCCTAACAATCACTACAATATTTTATTGAGTCTTTCTGTTGTGCTGTTGATTTACCATTAATACTGTATAGCTTTGACTCCATTTTGATACCCTTTCTAAGTAACATTGCATTGAAGCACTGATAACTATGGGTAGTCCCTTGAAACTACACGTGCAGAACAAAAAACAAGTAGTCCACAGTAGAACAGCTGTAAGATTACTGACTTACAACACTAAAACCCGGAGTTCAATTCCCTGCGGTAGACACAACAAATAGCCCAACATGGCTTTATTCTAAAAAAAAAATACTATCTACTTTTTATTTGTTTGTTTGTTTTGGAGTAAAGCCACGTTGGACTATCTGTTGTGTCTACCGTAGGGAACCGAACCCCGGGTTTTAGTGTTGTAAGACCGTAATCTTACAGCTGTTCTACCGTGGACTACTTGTTTTTTGATAGATACTTGTAGTTTCAAAGGACTACCCATAGTTTAAAGTAAATTAAAACTTAAATGGATTTTTTAGGAATTATACGCTTAGCTTTTCAGAAAGAATAAATGTTGGCATCTGAGATCTGAATAATATTGGATATCTAAAACGAACGAACTGATTATTTCGGAGCAAAATGTACGTAAAAAACATATGCATGTTACAGAGAAAATAGTTTTCATGCTTGCAACTTGATTCTACATCGTGAAATGGTACAAGCCAGAAAATAGAAACATTTTGATTGTTTTTAATTTAACCCATTTGTAAGTGTAAGTTTTCGTTGCTCACATCTGTAAACTCTTTCAGTCATTTTAGCTCAAACTCCATAGAAGAGGAACATTGTTTGCCTATAGTAATTCCTACAAAATTTACTTTCTAAGAAGGAAAGGTATCGTTAAAGGAAAAACACCGCTCTATAGTTTACATTAAAAAACATTGAGGAAATGTTTATTTATTTATTGAGGGCACTTTTGTTAGGTGTCAGGAAACCCGATAAAAAAAACACCTATTTAGGAATTCTGTCTGTAGAAAAGAGCCAGGCCCGGCATGGCCAGGTGGTTAGGGCGCTCGACTCGCAGTCTGAGGGTCGCAGGTTCGAATCCCCATCACACCAAACATGCTC
>NW_013665693.1:1201755-1206651 GCF_000517525.1 Limulus polyphemus | reverse complement strand
GGTGAAAGAGTAGCCCAAGAGTTGGCGGTGGGTAGTGATGACTAGCTGCCTTCCCTCTAGTCTTACACTGCTAAATTAGGGACGGCTAGCGCAGATAACCCTCGTGTGGCTTTGCGCGAAATTCAAAAACAAAACAAGAAAAGAGCCAACAAAAATTATTCCAAAAATATAGGAGAAGAAATCGCGGGCCTATTGTGGATTTATTTAATAAAATACTCAAAAATAAATTCCTTTTATATGTAAATGCAAGAGGTTCTTTAATTGGTTTCAAGATTCTCAGTTTCCCAAGAATTTGTTGAGAATAAAATTCGTAATACAATGCACACACGCAACAAACTTAATTACGTCCATGTATTCTTAACGCGTTTGGCACATACCTTCATGTAAGTGTAAATTCCGTAAATGTACTTCACTGTATAAAACACGTGTTACTTATTCTTGGGCAGTACATTTATATTTTCAAAAATGTTTGTTTGATTAAATCGAAAGTGAAAACGTCAGTACTCAAGTAAATTTAGTTGAAACTTATTTTTCAAGCCTTGCAAGGAGTAAAATGCTCTTTTAACTTCGGTATCATAGTAGTGTAAAATGAGAGAATTGTTACGATTGCGTCACAGAATTTCAAATGTATGATGAAGAAAGTCTAGTTTGTAAACAAAAAAATGTATCATAACTATACTGATAAAATGTGCGTGTTATTATGTTCATTGCTTCCTCCTATAAAATTCACATTCTTAACCACTCTTTTAAGTTAGGCTTAGCAAGAGTTCCATAACATAACCCAATTTCATTTGTAACCAAGAAAGGGATTTTGCTAGAGCTTACCGCAACACTAGTCGTTAATGAAGTTCATGGAGGATAATCCTTGTCACTACACCCTCATCTAAGAGGATTACTCCTCTGTGAAGAACTGACAGCGAGACCTCATTGCTAGGCTTCTGTCACACTGTCTTTTTTCTTCTTCTTCATCTTTTGCCTTAGTGATACAATTTATACTTTCTTTCCCTTTCATTTCACCTCCGATAGAATTCTGGAACTCCAACTAACTTTCAAACTTACCTCGCCTCTAGGTATGTAGAGTAAGATAATATTTTTTTTTCCAAATCTGTTGCTTTCAAAAGCTGAAGCTCTCCTATCTCACATTTTACATGCTACAGTAGCCAGTCTAATAAACTTACAACACAAAAACATTTTCCCTCCCGATCTTACCCCACTTTCCACTGAGTACCTCATATCTCTACGTGGCTTTGCTTTCCCTCGGCTAATAATAGTGGCGTCTCAGCAAGCTAGACTATTATCCTATATTTCAGAGTTTCTTTCATTGAAATCGACCATATAATCTCCAAAAAATAGAAAAGTCTTTCTCCAGATGGTTCCACGCAAGGTGAAATAGCTTCCAATTTTTGTGGTGATGCATATGGCAGTTCAAGTTAAAGAAGGTCTTTTTAGTAATATAAATATATATTTGACTCGGGAAAATCGTACTTCTAAACGACAAAAGAGGAATAATTGATATATTTGAACCTTCGTATTGTGGTTTGTATTTAATGTGTATATTAAATCATAAAACGCGTGTAATGGAGAGGAAAAAACATCCCAATGAAACAATGTGCAAAACATAAATATCAGAAACTGGCTTCCCTGTAATAGTAGTGTATGGTTAAGTTGTCCGTTTTGAATTTGTATTAATCTTGATGAATGCATGATTATTTTTTTATTTATGGCGTTGTGTACATCATCGATTATTGAGTAACTGAATTACATTAAAACACTGAAAATTAAGACTTATGTTTCTATTGATTACCTTAATAAATGAGGAATTTACAGAATTACAGATTTAATGTAAATCCTAGAGGACTAAAGTAGACATGTTGTATTCATGATAAAAACTAAATAAATTTAATTTACCCTATCATCATTTATAGTACCTGTCAGCCCTAAACTGCCGTTTAATGTTTTCCCCTGTTAAAAATTTGTCTTCGTGAATTTCATTAGCTTTAATGTGTTCGTTCTACAAGAAAAACTTGATTTTTACAATCAATTACTTTCTGTTAGTCAACTAAATATTAGTGTAATCCAAAATTTGTGTTATTTTATTAAAAGACAACACACCGTGGCAAATAGGTCTTTTTTTTCTAACGCTTTACCTAAGGTTTAGTTTTCAAATTTTAGTATCTCAATTGATTTATTAGGAAAAGATTCAAACACCATAAAAAACTTATAAACCCTGCTTTGCTTTGGTTCCTTGGGATTTATCGATCAGTTATGCTAACAGATATTGCTTGTAATATGAATTTCCATCTTACATGATTACATGATGGAATCTTTTTTATGGAAAGATGATAACCGTTTACAAGCCTTGCCTTACAATCATTAGATTTAGTCGCCTCAAGGTTATTTCCAAAGCAAACATGTTGAATCGATTATCAAGTTATTTAACTAATTCCTTTCTCACTAATACAGACTTACTAAAACCGTTGAAGTCAATTAACGTTTTCAGTCAGTTGAATAACTAAACATTTGACGTTTCTGTTGACTGCATAATTTATGTTTTCCTTTCCCAAATTTACTGACGATCTTTAAAATATTAGATCGTCAAGAAATTAATGTCGCTTTTGTTTAGATGAAAAACCCGAACAACTTATATATCAAAACTAAAAATTTGTTAAATGATATAGTCTGCATTCTTATCGATGATGCTTTTCCATCTTACAATCAACTTGTTAATGCCCTGATTAAAGAAATCACTTGGCTTTGAAGTAAAAAACATGTTGATATCCTCTTTAACAACTTCCACATTTCCATATGTTTTCCAATTAAGATGGTGTTGCAGCGAACGAAAAGGATGGTAATCTGATTGTGCCATATCTGGAAAATATGGTGGGTGGGGGAGAACTTCCCAACCAAACTCCATAATCTTATGTTGCGTCAAACGTGTCACATGTGGACGTGCATTGTCGTGGAGAAGAAGAAACATCTTTTCGATTGACGAGCGAAGGGCTTGATTTAAACGTTCCAGTTGCTGACTATAGATATGTGGATTGACTGTTTGCTGTGGATTGAGGAGTTCGAAATGAATTACTCCTTTGATGTCCCACCAAATGCAAAGCATCACTTTCTGCGGATGGAATCTAGTTTTGGGGGTCTGAAGTGGTTTTTGTCTAGGACTGAGCCATTGTTTTTGGCGTTTGATATTCGCATAGAGAATCCATTTTTCATCACCAGTGATCCAAAAATGGATCACGCGCATTACACGCCAGAAGAGACGAAACAACGTTCACACGTTGCAAACGATGATCATCGGAGAGTTCGTGAGGCACCCAAACACCTTCTTTATGTAGTTTTTCAATATTCCTTATATGTTTACGCATTGTTTCATGAGAGACATGCAATTTCAGGGCCATTTCACGAATGTGTTGCCTTGGGCTAGACTCAACAAGCATCTTCAGAGCATTAATATCAATTCCAACGTGTTGGACCTTGCCATCACAGTTTTTAAGGCTAAAGCCACCTGAACGAAATTTGCTGCACCATCGTTGACACTTACGAACGTTCAAAACGTTTTCATAAACTTCTTTGATATTCTTTGTGGCTACAGATGCGTTGTTTCCCTTCTTGTATTCAAACAGCATTACATGCCGAATGTGTGTCTCGTCGTGTGCCATCATTATAAGGGATTAGAGTATCATAAACTTTACACATTATATATAGGCTACATTAACGTGTCGTTTAGGCGGTTCGTTTAACTATTATACGTGATGTACGTTTTTTGGTGGGGGTTAATGAAAGTGTTCCAAAACGCGACATAAATTTCTTGACGACCTAATATAGGTTAATTTTTTAAAATCCCTCTTTCCTCTGCATTCATTGTCTTCATTGCTCGTTTTTGAGGTCTATTTTTATGTATTGCAGGAAGACAATACATTATTGTACTAATTCATTTCAACGTTAAGAAAATAATATTTAATAAAATCGTGTTTTATTCATTTTTAACAACAAAAGTTTTTCATTCAATTGTCTATTTCTTCTTTGTTACGCAAATGTTTTAGAACAGAATAAGCTGATTTAAAACGTTATGTGAGAAAAAAGTCTTTGATCATCAGGAAAGTCAGAGAGTAAAAATGTTCCGAAAGAATGTCTTTTTGTTGCTACATGTTCAAAGAAATGTTGTTTTTTTTTCGTATTCTCCTGCCTTGAGAACGTCCCAGCTGCGAGCGCCTTGAAAACTGTTTTCTTCGTAGTACATTGAGGCTTTGCAGCATACCCAACACATAATGTGACAGAACTTCTCTTGATATTTGAAGATGTGGGAACTAGGTGTCGGCATCAATAGCTTATTGTCGGTTAAAAAGTAAGGCAAAAGAAAACGTACATATCTTCTGGCTTTGTTAAGGTGCTCTTGTAACTGGTAGGGACGAGTAATGTAGAAGAGAAACGATTCATTATCTCTTGTGACAGCTGAAACGACATCTGGCTCAGGTAACTATCTTTCCCACGAAGCCAATGATATCTATGTTTGCTCGCTGTTGCCAGGCCGACGACCACAGTTTCATAAACGTATACTCTTATTAAGTCTTCTATAGCGCAGGTGTAAACCCTGATAGTCATGTAAATACATTATAGCAAGTTCTCAAAACTAAAATGAAGCATTCGAAAGGCTCGTATGCAAATCATTCACGCGAACAAAAAATATACTTCCTAAAGCCACAGATTATAGCATTCACAGTTGTATATTTTCTGTCCGACAAAGCGATTGTAACGGTTGAAAAATAATTATAAAAATGAATCTGTAACACTGCGTATTGTTTGTTTGTTTTGAATTTCGCGCAAAGCTACACGAGAGCTATCTGCGCTAACCGTCCCTAATTTAGCAGTGTAAGACTAGAGGGAAGGCAG
>NW_013665693.1:1200235-1201734 GCF_000517525.1 Limulus polyphemus | reverse complement strand
CTAGTCATCACCACCCACCGCCAACTCTTGGGCTACTCTTTTACCAACGAATAGTGCGATTGACCGTCACATTATAACGCCCCCACGGCTGAAAGGGCGAGCATGTTTGATGTGACGGGGATTCGAACCCGCGACCCTCAGATTGCGAGTCGAGTGCCTTAACCACCTGGTCATGGCGGGCCCCACTGCGTATTGAAGGTGAAATAGTACAATAACCAGAATAAATTTCTCTTCGGTTTGTAAATTCCCTAAAGTCCCGTATTTTTTTATATCTTATCTCACTTTCGCGCAGGAAAGTATCAACATTATTCACTCGAACTTATAACTCCACCATAAAAGGTTGAAATATTCTGCTTAAAAGAAGAAAAGGTTGTTCTATTTTGAAACAGTTGGCGCTTGTTCAAAATAATGTAGCTAAATTTAATATAAAAAAAATGCATTTGAATTCAACCAGAAATCTATTATCACTATCAGATAGCTTTAAAACCAGTAGCTACGTGTACGTGTTTCGTTTAGTAAAGGCATGGCCAGGTGGTTACGGCGCTCGACTCGCAATCTGAGGGTCGCGGGTTCGAATCCCCGTCACACTAAACTTGCTCGCCCTTTCAGCCGTGGGGGCGTTATAACGTGACGGTCAATCCCACTATTCGTTGGTAAAAGAGTAGCTCAAGAGTTGGCGGTGGGTAGTGATGACTAGCTGCCTTCCCTCTTGTCTTACACTGCTAACCTAGGGACGGCTAGCGCAGATAGTCCTCGTGTAGCTTTGCACAAAATTCAAAACCAACAAACAAACGTTTAGTAAAGATGGTGAGTTAGCAGTGGGTTTTGGCGTTCTCAGGTATTGCATTACAAATCCCGGTTCGAAACTCGCCTTCACACTACACGAAATGTTTCAGAACCACCTTGGTTCGTTGTTTTGTTTTTCCTCTGATCGCTAATCCATTTTTAGGCTTTAAGTTGAATTTTAGTAGCTTAGGTTTATCGATTACTGTGCAAAGACGTTTCGTAATTGCCATGATAAGCTCAGAAAAATTAAAAATATATAAATATATGTGCCATAATTAGTGTATAAAGACCGATATGTAATTTCCATAGTAATACAAATATGCAACTTGTTTCTGTTTTGTTTTTCGTTATTTCACTTCATTCGCGTGATCTCTTTATAAGCTATTTTTGTAAAAAGTGTTTTTTTTTTTTTGTCTCATACCATGGTAAGCAAAGAAAATTAAAAATATAAATATATGAATATACGTGCCATAATTTGCTTATATATCCTATATGTAATATTTCTATCGTTTCCTCGGAGAAAATAGTTAATGTGAAATTGTAATGGAAACACAAATCTGCAACTTGTTTCTGTTTTTTGTTGTTGTTTTTACTTCATTTGCGTGATCTCTTTATAAGCTATTTTTGTAAAAAGTGTTTTTTTTTTTTTGTCTCATACCATGGTAAGCAAAGAAAATTAAAAATATAAATATATGAATATACGTGCCATAATT
>NW_013665693.1:1197826-1199516 GCF_000517525.1 Limulus polyphemus | reverse complement strand
AGAATAACTTTCATGTAAAAAGTGCTTTTTGTTCATAAAGATGAAGTTCCCATAGAATAACTTTCATGTAAAAAGTGCTTTTTGTTCATAAAGATGAAGTTCCCATAGAATAACTTTCATGTAAAAAGTGCTTTTTGTTCATAAAGATGAAGTCCCCATAGAATAAATTTCATGTAAAAAGTGCATTTTGTTCATTAAGAGGAAGTTCCCAACGAATAACTTTCATCAGGGAAGTCCCTAGACAGGCCCGATTGGTATTGCTTTATTGATCCATAGATTCCTTAACCTTCATTTTTCTCTGTCACGATATTCTCTTAAAAGATAACCAGGTGCCACAAAAACATACCCTTGCATATATAGCCCTTTTTTAGTGCGTGCTCATTTTATTCATGTAAGATATTACATTATTCAGTATAGATCTACAATAAACACAAGCAGTGCAGTGTTATACGTAATAAAAATAATAGATGGTAAACACGGTACCAAGACCTATTTATTTGCGATGTAACGCCGTGCATACTACTCTTCATGTCTTTATTTTCTAACAATAAGAAAGCCACTATTAGTTGATCACGTCTTTTTAATATAGTATAAACACCGCCTTGGTGCTTTATATTGTGCACGTAAGTGTGTCAGGTTTGGTGTAATAAACAAAATAATTTGGAGTTTGGTTTACTTGACGTAGTAAAAAGACGGTTATTTCTTAGGTATGGTGGTGGTATAAATAACAGACTATCAGTGTCTAGTTACTGTCACATAGTAAAGCTATTGCCAGTATTTATACACACACACACATATATATATAACGACGTAACTACAAGGGTCCCGACAATGTTTAGGTGTGAAGACACTGTAACTTTACTATATGCCGTGATATTGAATCGTCCCCTGCCTGTTCTTTATTTACATGTGTGACGTCAAACAATATTTTCTGTTATCAGGAGGCTAGTGGGAATTTCGTTGAAAAGTTAACTATATTTTAAAACAAATGTCTAGCATATACTGAGGATTATTTTATAATAAGGAGTTTAAAGGAAATTTTAATGATGTTTCTTTGTAATTAAGCACAAAGCTACACAATGGGCTATCTGTGCTCTGCCCACCACGGGTATCGAAACCCGGATTCTAGCGTTGTAAGTCCGCAGACATACCGCTGTGCCACTGGGTGGCTTTAATGATGTTAAGGTGTTCTTACTGCCACGTATCTGCACCCATCAAACCTGTTAACAGTCCAAACTGGCGAAGCCATTCGTTTTGTGTGTGTGTTGCTGTTGTTGCTGTTGTCGATTTTATTTCTTACACCTAGTATACAACAAGTCACAAGTTTTAAATACGTTGGGTAAGATGGTGCCACTAACGCATCTTCTATGGCGTAAAACTGAAAATCAACTTCATCTTCTCCAATCAGAAGAAAATAATACTCCAGAAAACTGAATAGTCCACATGAGGTAATTGGCTTTGTCTGCCCTGGCAGCCGCGATTTCTACTACGCAGCCAAGTAGAATTACTGCCCCCAGCGATAGCCTCCTTAATGTGACCGCGCTCTACGCGGTTCTGCCTGCTTTCGTAATTTAATCTTCACTTGCCTTCACCCTGAGTAAAGTGAATTTTAAGCCTCGTGCAATGAAGAGATTTAGCTAAATGAGATAAGATATCAGCAACGCTAGAAAAGAGTTTAATGAGGAATCAG
>NW_013665693.1:1182177-1196971 GCF_000517525.1 Limulus polyphemus | reverse complement strand
CGATGATTAATGATAATTGTGCCGTTACATAACGCGATGATTAATGATAACTGTAACTATAGGAAACTGAGCAAATCGTACATAAAGTTTTATTTTTTATTATTTTTTTTCAAACCGTAACTCGAGATGGGTCCATAAATAGTTCCTTCTGACCCATTCAATCTCAAAATAACTTTGTAGTTTCACTTAATATCATAATATTTAAGAGACAACTTATCTCAACAACGGAGAACCGGAAGGCACAACTTTTTACTGCTCTGTCTTAAAACTTGTATCTGTAAGAGGTCACACTTCTATCTCATTTAATGTCGCACATTCTATTTAACTAGAGGGCAAGATGGTTGCTGAGCAACAAAAACAAAGAAACGCCATTTTAGTCAGGGTAGAAATATAATATTTATGTATATATCTATTCGACGAGTTGATGTTTTGGAAATGTTTTTGTTTTTACAAATAGAATAATATTTTAAGGAACCACATCATATTGAGTTACAAAAAAAATGACAAAACTTGTTTTAGTAATTATCAATAAGTATCTAATACTAACAATGTATTGATTAGGCTTTAATACACTAATAGAACTCACAGTGTATCAGATACTTTAGAAGAAAACTATACAATAATAATTTATAGTAAAAGTAAATAATGTACCCGGCATTTATAGTCTGCCAGAGATCAGGTAGGAGGGAAACAAGCTAAACGATTGTTGAAAATCATGCACAAACACACATACACACACACACACACACACATATGTACGTATCTATATAAAATCATGCACAAACACACACACACATATGTACGTATCTATATAAAATCATGCACAAACACACACATTTGTACGTATCTATATAAAATCATGCACAAACACACACAAACACACATATATGTACGTATCTATATAAAATCATGCACACAAACACACATATATGTACATATTATATAAAATCAGGCACAAACACGAACTTTGTGCATGCTTTTATATAGATACCTACATATGTGTGTGTGTGTGTTCGTGCATGATTTTATATAGATACGTACATATATGTGTGTTTGTGTGTGTTTGATACGTACATATATGTGTGTTTTTTCTTTCTATTGATTTTTAAAATTATTAAACTGTTATATTTTTTATTTCAGTTTATATAAACTGACATATCCGGTAACGTCGGGCTTAATAAGTAATGCTATAAGTGGGGACGTAGTCCGCCCCTTTCCACTATTTTGAGTCGTATGACATGATTCATTCGCCCATTGTTTTCGTTTAAAGATGAATTTTCTTAAAGTAATACTTAAAAGACATTTAGGGATTTCAACAAACACTCAACTTGTTTATGATTTGAAAGGAAAAAAAAATAATATTTGGTTATAAGAGGAGCTTCAGTTAACAGGAAACTCCCAACACACTTCCCTGACATAATAGGCTAGACAAGCATAAGTCGGCTGTAAACCTAACAAGGCCTTGCACCGAAGTGTGCTCTTTGGGATATATTAACATATCTCAAGGTAGCCGAAGGCCACGAGAAAGATCTAGAATGTATCCTATTCTACATAAGCTTGGTACAATAGGACACACATCCACAGCTTCTTCAAGCACCAAAAAAATAAAAAACAACAGCTAAACTTAACAGGTATATAGGAAATTGATCAAAACATACGCAGGAGTGCGCGGGAATATATGGAATTCACAATTTGCTAACATGAGTTTGTTGTGTTAAACTTCTGGACTGAAACCTAAATTTATAAAAACTACTAGTAAACTAATCATGCTTTATCGTTTGTATTATAATAATAGATGTGTAGAATAGACAGGTGGGCGAACGAGCATGCAGATAAGAAGACGGGTATATACATAGACAGACAAATAGGTAGGTATAATATATACAGACAGACAGATGGTTTGACTTGGTTTGTTTTGAATTTCGCGTAAAGCTACACGAGGGCTATCTGCGCTAGCCGTCCCTAATTTAGCAGTGAAAGACTAGAGGTAAGGCAGCTAGTCATCACCACCCACCGCCAACTCGTGAGTTACTCTTTTACCAACGAATAGTGGGATTGACTGTAACATTATAACGCCCCCACGGCTGAAAGGGCGAGCATGTTTGGTAGGATGGGGATTCGAACCCGCGACCCTCAGATTGCGAATCAAGCACCCTAACCAGCTGACCACGCCGGACCCAGACAGATGGACAGACGAATAACAGGCAAATAGTGAGGTTTATAGATAAACCGCAATCTAATCAATTGGCGTACTTTACTTGATTCAACTTTATGAAAATAAGTCATTTGAAGCTATTTTATACGCTGCAACCTAATTTAGTGTATCTCCTTTTGCTTTGTTTTAATTTAGTGATCCTGTTTATAAATATTCATTGCAAAAACTCTACTAAAGCGTAAACAACTAAAAACTTTCCAAAAATAGTTTTAATCACTTTGAGTTACAAATCACGTTGTAGCCTTTTCAGAATAATAACACAGGCCTGCGAATGTAAACTTCATAAAAGTTGTTTTGACTTTAATAACGTATTTTCTATAATTCAGCTACGCAAATTTCGAAAATAATATTCATTTTTTTCTATCACGTAAAGAGTTTTCACAAATCGGGAAGAAAAAAACTCTTACTTAGATCAAATTTACAATACATTTACAACAAATATAACAGAATATGTTTGGGTAATTTACACAACCACTCTTTGCCAGAGCGACGAATAAATAATATTTAAATGAAAAACTATATATGTCAAATGCTATCCAGAAATGACACGACATGTGGCCTGTTAACCGTTTATATACTACCGGTGTGATTCTCGTGGGTTCTAAAACGATCGATAAGACTCTCACGTCTAGAGAAATATATAGCCAATGGTTGTCAACATTTTAAGCATAACAAAATATGACCCGATTTCAATGAAAATGATTCACTAATATAAACGTACATATGACGCTTTGTGACAAATCTGTACGTGATGGAGAAAAATGGATTCAGCGTACAGGAATTACTGTAAAACATGTAAACATTTCAAAACAATAAAACCATCGCAAGGCTGTGTAATCACTATGAATAACTAACTACTCTGTATGATAATAGTTTGTCTCCAAGAGACTTTTTGATTATAATCCCACTATACTATCACACTAAATTAGACATTTACATAGGATTTTTTAGAAGCAGAATTCTGAGAACGTGACCTAATGCTTAGCGTACCAGAACTGTCAATCAGAAGATTTACATTTTGCGTACGGCTATCGCAAAAATTTGCTCAGCAATTTACAGTTGTAGATGCTCTATAAGAGTGATAGTCAAATTCCACTACTCGTTCGGATAAGACTAGCCTGAAAGTTAGCGTTGGGCACTGTTGACTAACTGGTTTCCTTCTAATTCAAAGTTAGGTACGGCTATGTTACCCTGATTACACTGTTAGGTACGGCTATGTTACCTTGATTACACTGTTACGTACGATTATGTTACCCTGATTACACTGTTAGGTACGACTATGTTACCCTGATTACACTGTTAGGTATGGCTATGTTACTCTGACTACACTGTTAGTCTATGTTACCCTGATTACACTGTTAGGTACGGCTATGTTACTCTGATTACACTGTTAGGTACGGCTATGTTACTCTGACTACTCTGTTAGGTACGGCTATGTTACCCTGATTACACTGTTATGTACGATTATGTTACCTTGATTACACTGTTAGGTACGACTATGTTACCCTGATTACACTGTTAGGTATGGCTATGTTACTCTGACTACACTGTTAGTCTATGTTACCCTGATTACACTGTTAGGTACGACTATGTTACCCTGATTACACTGTTAGGTATGGCTATGTTACTCTGACTACTCTGTTAGGTACGGCTATGTTACCCTGATTACACTGTTATGTACGATTATGTTACCCTGATTACACTGTTAGGTACGGCTATGCGCAGATTAACCTTGTGTAGATTTGTGCTAAAATTTTAAAATACACAAAATTTCAAAATAAAAAAGCCAAACAGTCATTGGCGTTACGTATATTCCTTGTTGTGTTACCCTGATTACGCTGTTTTCTAATCTGTTGTTGGTTTTGATCAAAATCCGCCGCTTTACAGCGCTTTGTCGAACAGTCACGTGAATTATCCTATATTGAAAAACTGTCTTCAGAAGCTATGGCCATTTCAATCCGTTTAAGCCTAAAATTAGCGATTTATGTACCAAACTTTACACAAACTTAAATTAAAATACCATCAATACTGCTGTTAATTTCACCAAATGTTTCTGTGATCCAATATCTACATCATACAGAAAAGAAGTTATTTCATCCAAATTGACCCCCAGTGGCACAGTGATATGTCTATGGACTTACACTGCTAGAAATCGGGTTTCGATACCCGTGGTGGGCAGAGCATAGGTAGAATACTCTTTGTGTAGCTTTGTGCTTGACTACATGCAAACATCCAAACTGAATGTTGTAACAGGGGAATATATAAAATGGCCCTAAATGGTACAATATATGAACTGGTAGTGAACTGTTTAATGACAATTTAGTAATTTGAAAATTAAGCTGTTATACACGGGCTTTGAAAATTCATTTTCGGAAACAAAGCTTCGGCATAGCCTGAGATAAACCATACATTTTCAGCTGTGGACTTGACGTAAAAGTAACAGTCAAACACAATGTTTGGTTAAGAAAAGTCTAACCAGTGAGTGCTACTGACTTCCCTCTCGTCAGTAGCTCTAAGTTAAGCCTAAACTTTGGAGTTTCTGACTTGTCCTGTACGTAGAGCCCACGTGTTGCATAACAAGCCTTACAAGGTAAGAATCCTCAATTCAAGCTTAAGCATAAAAAAAACTAGCTTCATGAGAACAAAATCATCGTTACAGTAACATTTCAGTATGCTAGTGTGTGGACTAGAAGGAAGTACAAGATAAATCCAAAGTAGTCACGTATAAAAGTAACACCAGTGTAAACGCAATCATCTTGAAGTCACAATATTAAGGAAATAAACATATCTACCGCCAGACTTGAACATCTCGAATGCACGGGCGATATTGAAATCGGAACTAAGACTCGTCTATTTCCTTTCCTCTAACATATACTGTATCTAATACTCTACATTTGTTACCAGTCAAAACTGAGATCAGAGTTCCAGATCGGCTAATTCGATTCTTTGATACCCTAATAGATTTCCTAAGTCGCGGCACGACATACTGATATCAACCATATCTGTCTAGCATTAACCAGTTTAATCATACGTTATTCTCCGATAGTAGTTACCAAACCGAGATATATTTATAAACCGGGTTAATACCAACAAGAACAAAATGTAATGTATGAATAAAAGTTGTAAATTTCTTAGAACTGTCTTTGAGGTTTGTATCTTTATATAGATACGTACAAATGTGTGTTTGTGCATGATTTTTATATAGATACGTACATATGTGTGTGTGTGTGTTTGTGTATGATTTTATATAGATACGTACATATGTTGTGTGTGTGTGTTTGTGCATGATTTTATATAGATACGTACATATGTGTGTGTGTTTGTGCATGATTTTATATAGATACGTACATATATGTGTGTGTGTTTGTGCATGATTTTATATATTAATAAAAATTCTTACAAACTTTTTATGAGAAATATAAGACCTTATAGCACACTTGCAGTTGTAAAGTATGGAACGAGATGCGAACCACGAATCTTCTGAATCACAGTCCAGGCACGCTAACCACTTAGTCACGCTGACCCTTTATTTGTGGGAGTTGATCATGTTTATACACTAATTGTTTTTGTATAGAGATTAGAGTTCTTATTTGTGTTGAGGCAACTAATTTCTTTTCTTTGTGCAAGTTGTGTATGCAATTTTTATCTTATAAACTCGTACTTCAAAAACAGGATCTTTAGAATTTAGAATTTTCTAAAGAAAGTCGATTCAGTAATACTAAATAACATTATATACGCGTACAATACTTAATACTAAATATAAAACTTCTCACTTTTAACTTCCTGCTTGAGTTGTCGTACAAAGTCTGCCAGTTTCCCGACCCCGTCCAAATATTTTCCTGTTTTTTTATGTTATTAATATATTAGATGACGGTATTGGATTTTTAATTTCATTCTTTTCACTCAATCATTTCTATAAAGGTTGATAATTCATAAAAAGTTATTATAAATCAACAGCGAGATTTCACGACAAAAACATAAACAATACAGAATATAAATCGAAGGAATAATTACACTTGCACGATCATCTGTAATAAGTGCTTTAATTCTATTTCTTCCTTCTTGCAGCTGGGGCGCATTTCTTTTCTTGTAGTTGGCCATCTAATGCTTCTTTGAGTGGAGAGCAACATCTATCGTTTAAATCCAATTACGTTGAAATCAATATGATGCTCACAAAGGTAAAGGAGGGTACGTGTAACTAAAACTTCTGTAAACTCGTCCACGGCATGGCTAGTCTCTATTAGGAAGCAGCAAGCAGTTATCATATCTCCCTACCTAACAGTATTTATGGGTTAAGCGCTACAAAAAAATCAGCTTGAACAGGCATACAAGGTCATAAAACTCTTGTGGGAAGCCCTACTTTCAACACAGTAAATCCATGCTGTACAGAATTATGCGGAAAGCAACTGAGAAATAAATATGCTCTTGTAAACTCCGCACGCAAAGGTAAAAACGATACAAAATGTTTCAAATTGTCTTCTTTATTATTAACGAGTTGAGATTCCACAAAATGTTATGTACTTATTCTTCATATTCTAAAAACCTTATTGACGTCAAAATTTTTTGCTAAATGTCAACGTTTAAAATAACCGTTTGATAGGACTGGTTCAAGACTTAACAACGTTTTTCAAACGATTCTTTAAATTCAGTTTCTCGTTTCGACATTTCGCTTAGTCCTGCTCTTACTTGATGGGTCTTTGGAAACTATAATATACGATACGTCGGAGGAGTTTATTAAACCCCCTCATAAAATAACTTTAAAAATAAAAAAGTTTATTAAACTAAATCCAATAATAATTTTTATTATCTATTTTTCCTGGAGTGTAATGCCATTACGACTAAATGTCTAACAAGCTTCAAAGCAGTCCTATAGACTCTGTCTTGATCTTTGTCAATGTTTACTTAATTTCCATAGAAACGTATGGAGCCAAGGAAACCACTCATTGTCTTTTCTCTTTTTTTTTGGCGGTGAAGAAAATTAATCATTTAAAGAATAGATATTTCAAATTCATTTAATCTTCAGACTATATGCCTTAATAAGTGAACGTTTATGGACATTGCTTATTTATTACCCATTTATTGGGAAATACAAATTAAAGTTCACAATTACTGGTTTAAGATTTAACATTTGTAAAAGCATATAAAAACCGCTCTACTAACCCACCTCCAGCGGTAAGTCTGTAGACTCATAATGCTGAAATTTGGGTTTCGATACCCGTGATTGGCAGAGCACAGAAAGTCAGTCCATTGCGTAGCTTTGTGCTTTACTACAAATAAACAACCCACTCCACTGACTAAAAATATTTTAGAATAACTATAAAACAACGTTATAGATTAATTGAAATCACAATCATTACTTTGTTGTACTCCATGATACGAGGATGCAGAATATATTATTCAAAACGTGCTGCGGGTCATATTAAAGATACCCCCCCCTTTGGGTTAGCAGTAAATTTGCAAACAAACAAACATATTAAAGGTAATTAGGGCATATGTTGTGAGAGCCAGTCAACAAAGATTTAGTGGGCCTTATATTTTCAAAAATATGTTAATTCTAAAATTTCTCGAAATATTGTCAAAAGCAAAATCTAGTAAGACTCAAAAGCACAATTAAAATTTATCCAGAACAACGCAGAATAAACAGATAATTGTTTTTGTACATGGTTTGATTATTGATATCTTAGTTGCCCTCGTGATCAAACGCACCTGCGCCCTAATCCATCTTGGTGAGACACTTGACCAAGTCTCTGGTAATTTCAGGGTAATTTTAGCCTTTTCATTTCCTGACTAAGATATCTGAAGAGAAAGCATATCGTCTCTTGTTGAACTCTCTGGTGTCCTGGTATCGGAACCACTAGGGTGTGGTTAAACTTAGGACGCGATGATTTATTAGGTTGCTGTTCCGTTATTTCCTGTGACAAGAAAGTGGCATCAGTACCACAGGAGCATGTGAGGAGAAAATAGAGAGTAAGCAGGAGGATGGAGCGAAGCTAGCAGCTCAATGTCAAAACAGACAGCTATTTAGAGCTAAGCAGCTCGGTGATATATGGCCGTACTATTATTTCTTCTTTTTCTCATAACGCCAGTTTTCCATTCAAAATTAGATCAAAGTGATTTTGATTAAGATTGTAATGAGCGATTCATCAGACAAGTAACAACTTAAATTACTACATAAATTGCTTCTTGGATACTTTCCAAACATCGTTATGGCTTTGCTATGTGTTTGGGTAAATTTACTTTCCTTTCTTCTCAGAGTAAATATAAAACAATAGCACAAGACGTATTAGATTACACAGCTTGTATTAGTTGGATTTGGATAATAAGCAGAAGCTACTGTGGATTTAAAGTAATTTTCAGAGAAAGCTAGTTAGATAATACAGGTGACAGCCAAGCGACAAAAAAATGGATGAATGACGAAGTGCGAAAGAAAATTAATCGATGAGAAATTAGCCAAGAAGAATAGCTTAAATAGGAACCATAGTAAAGTCAAATTACCATTTTGATACATTTACTTAGATGTAAATGAAGTTTGCATTAAAGCTGTATTGTAAACTTTCAATGTGTTTTTCAAACACAGATGTTACAGATCTCCTGGAACTTAATTTTATACGTGGGGGTGACAGAAGAGACACTGGGGATCCAGAGACCCGAAAGAGTTGTTAAGGTCATATGATCAAGTAGTTATAGGCTCACCTTCTTGTTGTAGATAGTACAAAGATATCTATTTGCGGCTATAGACTATCGATCCCGAAATATCTGCCAAGGTCATTTGGTTAAAGTCATCGTAGAAGTCTTAGAAACCATTGATTGAAAACTACTATGCTTGTCTGTAACTTTGATATGACCTTGACCCACAATCATCAAAGGCTAATTATTTAGTCTGTAAGTGAGGTTATTATCTTTTTTTCATCAAATGTACTCAAACTTCACATTTTTTTTTAGAAACGCTTTCTACTTAAACACACTCGAAATATATTCTTTTACTAATAATTTAACTTGGAAGGGTGAACAGTGTAATTATTATTATACCACTAAACAAACATGGAGTTTTTGTAATGTAATAAATATGGCTTATTATGTTATCATGCATCATTTTAGTAACTGGACTTATGGATTTCCATTTTTTTTACAGGTCCTTCAGGGCAACACCAACACCTATTTTCCAGCTTTACGAGTGATTGATCCGCTGATTATTGCTTCCAAAATTCGATTTATCCCTCACAGCATTCTTCTTCGTACTGTGTGCATGCGAGTAGAAGTTTATGGTTGTCCTTGGACAGGTAAATACCGCTTGCTTTAATCGAATTTGATTTTACATTTCAACTTTTACAGTTAGGATTTCCAATGACTTTATTTCCGTTTTCTCGTCTTACAGTATATATTGCTATAAACTTTCATATACATATTTTCTACATCTTTTCGCTGTACTTTGTATCGTGTGATGTTTTGTTACTACACAAATATTTTCTCCTTTGTACAATTTGTCATCGACTTTCTACAAAGGTTGAGTACGTTTTACTAAAACGATTTTGGAGCATCGTTATAATCGATGTCACTACGTCCGGTCACCCTCTATCTGTCGACCATGTATGTTGATAATAGCCCAGCAGCGTAGTTACTATTTCGTCAGGTCGTCATGCCCAAAGTACACCACTCATCCCTGCATTTTTTTCATAATTCATCTTTATACGAGGTCAGCGTTTTCTCAGTGTCTGTTTCAACGGTCCAATTGTACAGAAATCCATAGGCGCTCGTCCGACAGCTTGACAGGTATGTCTTTGTATGAATAGCTTGAATACCCATTTCATTCTCTAGCTGCTTTAGGTATGCAATAGTTGAACAGATATATATTGTGAAAACAACTTATGTACACGTGCCTTTTGTCGTTTTCAAGGTGGAGATCCTTCTTGTTTATGTTGCGTTCTGTTACGCGGGGTACGTGGGGGGCTTTTGCCACTGACCTTTGTGTTTGTGGATTCTCACCTTTTACAAGATACCGCACTTTGCTAACCACGACTGGTGTTCTTGTTGTATATCTCTTTCTAGATGGTCATGGTTCCATTAAGTACAAGGGATGTCCCTCACTTGAACACATCTTTACGGCTTGACTGTATGAATAATTATCTTCAGAAAAAGCTGTTATTTGACCTTCCAAAAACTGGCCATATACGAAAAGCCAAATAATATCAAAAGGTAGTTTGTTCTGATACATTCCATTCCACGCGACTTTATATTGGCTGTGTTTGTCACATGACTACCTCATTGCAAATTAAATATCGTTTTAATATAACGTATTCAACCATCAGCAAACATATGTGTCAGTCATGTTAGCTTTACTTCATATTTATGTGTTAATCATATCAGTTTCACTTCATACATACGTATCAATCGTTTTCATTTCACTTCATACTATTCTGTAAGTCGTGTCAGTTTCACCTCAACCCGCAATTATTTATCTTATCATCATTCTCTCTATCAATTATCAGTACAGATTCCTACACTAAGCTTATTCACAATAGCTTGGATGAAAATATTGCATATGCAAACGAATGTTTTATAGTCTCTCTGTTTTTATGATACAGAAATATTGTTGCCCGGTAATTAAAAGCTTGATTTGAGGTCAGGTATACTAATATAAATCATACCATTTTACCAAGACCCTCATGTGACTTCTATAATATTTGTTTAAGAGTGTTATTTGTAAACATCAGTGCAGTGTACATAGGATAGTTTTGTTGTTGTTTTTATTTCGTCATATTAAAGACACGAGGTACCTATAGAACTTCACTAGACTTAATAATACATTTTTAAATAATTATTATATGCATACTTGTATTTACTCCATACTTATCTATGTATATCACGCTAAATTACTGAGTAGTTCGGTGTTTACTGAACGTTAATGGTAATGTGATTTAGTGGGATGACTTGACTTATTAAATTGAAGATGCACGATCCCAAAATGTAAGATTTTATTTGCATGAATACAGCTTACCGTGTTGAAATTGTCACTGTATTATTTCTTTCGCCCAAACTTTTACAATTTAATTCATCGTTTGTCTGTCATTGTGCTCTTGGATGTATCTTTTGTAATTAACTGCGGTGTTCGACAGAGAAACCCCATTTACAGGGAAGGCGGAGGTTGGTTAGGAGAGGTAGTATAGTCTGTCAAAGGTATGCCACCTAGAGTGTACGAAACACTAGTGTTCTACATAACGACGAGGTTGTCTGGGTTGTTGGTAACATTAATGTTGTTGGGTAACACAGCGGGATTCCGCTTAATGTACAGTTTGTGTTTGGTAGAATGGAGATGAAGGCTCCAGCATCTGGGGTTTTCTCAGGAACGCCCCTCAATTGTCTGATTGCGCTAGAATCTAATGAGAAAATACGGTCATTTTGAATGTTCTCTTGTCGCCAGGAAGCAGTAGCGTGGAGTGCTTAAAGTTAAATATATTATGACATTCCTCTTGCCGCATGCTGGTTTTCATAGTTCTGATGAATTCGATATTGAAATCTACCTCAACATTCACCCCGGTGCTCTCGCTATAAAACAATAACAATTTATTAATATAATAATAAATTCAAATCTCAGTGTTTAGAAATATGTAATACATACTAAAGTAAAAATAAAGCATTTGGTTGTTCTTTTTTATGTAATCCATAACAATAGGACCGTTTTACTCCACACCCCTTTTAATGGTTTTACAGTATTCAAATATGAAACGTTTTGCTATATTTTAAAATCACCCATGTTCTAAAAAACATTCCGAGAAATAACAAGCGTAGAGGAAATTTATAATCACTTAATATACTGAGTCTATGTTGTTGTTTGCTATTTCTGATCACCTTATAAAAGTTTTGGAACTGTGGTTACATAAGTTACATGTGTTCGGTGAAAAACAAAACAAAGCAAGCGTCCCTAAATTTCACGTCAATTTTTCAAACTTTTGATAAAGAATGAAAACATTGATTTTTCACTTCTGTCTAACACGGTTTGTTTGCTTTAGGGCAAAGCCACATTGGGCCATCTGCTTCGTCTATTGCAAGGAATCGAACCCCGGATTTTAGCGTTGTAATTCCGTAGGCTTACCTCTATTCGACCGAAGGATAGCATACGTTTAACCTTGTATTTTCTCAGTTATTTTACTATTGGTTAAAAAACGTTCTTACGAGAAACATCGTGTACCCATTAACACTTTAATTAAAATATTGATTAGACGTATTCTTAATGGAAGTCTTCAAACTGCCCCCCCCCCCAGTAAGCTGTTATTACTAACCAACTCATATTATAATTTTTTTGAGCAAACAGCGAAAGATATAACTAACTCAATATTACACAATATATGAGCAATGTGAATTAATTTTAAATCTCACGTAGCGTATTCCTTCCTATGTGTGTTCTATGTCTTCGGATCCTAAAATATTCCTTATAATTCCGACGTTTGTGCCTTTGTATTATTTATTTTCTCCTTTTGGTTGATTTCTTATTTTGGTGATGGTAGTAGTAGCGGTCAAATCTTACTATTACATAGAGCTTTTACAGTTGATATATAAAAAATATGCGGAACACATTTATGAAAACAACTACGGTAGGTGGCGCTCCAAGGTAACCACAAAACACGGTAGATCTTTTCTATCTTACGAATAAAGTGTTATCAATGCAACTTACATCAAATGTTCACTATATTTTCTATCTGTTTCAACCACAAACTCCAGATGAGGCAGTACAAGACAGACAACAATGCGAAGTATATTTTCAGTGACGTCCATCACGCAATGCTGAATTTTAGTTTTGCTCATGTGTTAACATTGTAACAATCCTGTTAATTTATGAGTGACTGAACGAGCTCTGACACCAAGTTTACATTTTTTGACAACAAATACATCTTGAAGGTAATCCTTAAAGTGCCCCCTACACATTTATACTCAAACTTATTTTGCACCAGCCCTGTATTTCGAGGAAATGTGCATAAAAGTTTCATTAAGCTCTCATGGGCCATCATATACAGCCATTAAATATCATTAACATACTAATATAATTATACATTTTCTTTATCACTTACATTTTTAGAGCAAAACCACATTGGGCTCTCTGCTGTGTTCACCGCGGAGAATCGAACCCCGGATTTTAGCGCTATAATTCCGCAAACTTACCGCTGTACGCTATAATCATTTATTTCTACATCAATAACTTCTGTAAATGTAGGTGTAACTGAAAATTTGTAAACCTTGATAATTATTTATGAAGAAAGATTACAAATCGTAATTTAATTTTTTTTGGTTGTTTTTTTGCACTGACAGTGTTTTATTCGAAATGTATATCCAATATTTAATAATAGCTCTGTTGGGAATAGAGTCATACTGTGTGAATTCTGATATCACGTGCCGTTGTAGATTGTCATAATGCTCAAATCCTATTTATCTGTGTGTTGTTATATTGAATATTTTCATACAAAGCTACACAAGGAGTTTCTGCGAATAACCGTTCCTAATTTTGAATTAATGGAGTAGCTAGAAAGCAGTTAATCAACAGTACACACCACCAGCTCTTGGGCTACTCTTATCTGACCGAGATTTTATGGTTCTTCCATAACTTATACATTTATATCTAGAATTATTTTGTGTGAGTTCTTTATGTTATAGAATAAAGAGCAGATTTTAACAATTTTGATATGGTCATTGTGAATTAATATGCTAAAATAAATAAAATAACAACAAAAAAACTGGGAACACGTACTCATTAACGGAGTTACTACAGCCTATTATAGAATATGAAAAGACGTCGAAGAACAAAATATTCGCGTTGTTAATTGTGTAGCGAAATTCATTATTAAACTTTAATAATGTTCTTAAGCTCTGTAACTTTGTTAACAATGTTAAAATACGTATTGAGAACCAGTAGTTTTCTACATGATCAACAGAACGCTGTTGAGAAGGGAAGATGAAACCATTGAGCTAAAATAGCTATTATTAACCAGTTTCATCTTACATGGATATAATAATAGCTCTAATCTGTTGAAAATAATTCTGTTTCATTCATTCCAGATTTATTATTTGGTTTTTATTTTCTTCTTTCCTTGGTATTTCATGTGAAATAATAATAACGATAAGTGCTAAGTTGAAAAAAAAACGATATACTACCCACGAAAGGTACACTACTTATGATGATTCCTTAAGAGAAGTTTCTGGCATTTTACAGTCAACCATAATTTATGTTTGACAATTCAGTAAATATCAATTTGAAAATAAAAGCGTGGAAACACTGGGTAAGAAAAAGTAACACAATACCATTGGCGTCTGTATGCAGATAGCTCTATTTTACCAACGTCTTATTAAACATCATATACACCATTGAAACAAATAAAAAATATTGAAGCCTGCCTCATCGTTTTAGAGGTGGCACACGTAGACAAGATGTCTTGCTAACATATATTACCTAGTGGCCACTGATTCCTCATTAAACTCTTTTCTAGCGTTGCTGATATCTTATCTCATTTAGCTAAATCTCTTCATTGCACGAGGCTTAAAATTCACTTTACTCAGGGTGAAGGCAAGTGAAGATTAAATTACGAAAGCAGG
>NW_013665693.1:1175802-1181450 GCF_000517525.1 Limulus polyphemus | reverse complement strand
TTAATCATCACGTTATGTAACGGCAGAATTATCATTAATCATCACGTTATGTAACGGCAGGATTATCATTAATCATCACGTTATGTAACGGCAGAATTATCATTAATCATCACGTTATGTAACGGCAGGATTATCATTAATCATCACGTTATGTAACGGCAGAATTATCATTAATCATCACGTTATGTAACGGCAAGATTATCATTAATCATCACGTTATGTAACGGCAGAATTATCATTAATCATCACGTTATGTAACGGCAGAATATTCCAGTATGACACGATGATACGATTGTAATTATAAGTCTCCATTGAAAGAATAAGCTGTGAATAGGTTATCACTTTTAGTTTATGAAATTCGGCTTCTTTGTATTTAACATAGTACAAATTATCTTAAAGCAGCTACAAAAGCAGTTAATAACATATTTCAAATTAAATCACAATATCCTACAAGCTTAGTTTCATCAATTATATGAATTCAGCCGCATGTAGAATTTGGTATTTTCATCTCTGTATGTGTTACAAAAACACTGATATGTACACATTTCATATAAATATACCCGATTGTTGAGTTTTAATCCCTTTTGTTTGACTTCTAACAGTGTTACAAAAACACTGATATGTACACATTTCATATAAATATACCCGATTGTTGAGTTTTAATCCCTTTTGTTTGACTTCTAACATAATATCGAGCTGCATTTCAGATATTTTCGTAAATGTTACCCGCACATACACGTATGCTCGAACACATTTTTACCATAAGTTATTAATAAAGTGTGTAATTAGTCTTCCTAGGTTAACATAATTAAGATTGATTGGAACTTTTATTTATTTTATTTCCAACAGAGGGCATTATTTCCTACTCTATGCCTCAAGGAGAGAGGCGAGGCCTAGAACTTGACCTTTCTGACGACACTTACGACGGGGTTAAAGATGATAGCTATCTCAATGGCGGTCTGGGTCAACTGACAGACGGTGTCGAAGGCGACGACAATTTTAAGGCGGATGCTGACGGATATGGGAAAGGTTTGTTTGCCTAATTGTAAAATATACAATCAGCTACGTTAGAACAATAACTTTTTTACAATGTTCTGTTAAATATAAAGCGTACGGAATGTTCACGAAACGTTGTGTCTTCTGTAAACTGTTTAAAGTTTATTGTGGTGAAAGTTAAAACTGAAATTGTACGCATACACAGATCACCACCCATTTCGTTTTCATCTGTAAAGTTTGAATTGGAACATGTACTATTATGCTGCCATCTTGCGGATGCGATCTAACAAAGTCCACGTCTCCTAATTAATACTTCTTGGACACTCTGAAATATATACATACTAAAAAAGGATATTGATTGTTTTATGTAGGTTCGTGCACAACATTTTTGTTCGCCTTCATAGCTTTTCAATGGAATAACTCAAGTTGTGTCAACGCATCTGTTAAAGATTAGTTTCAGCTTGTTATTCGAGATCTAATTAATGCATTTTCTTTGCTACTGCATGAGCGTGTTTAGTCAATTTCTCAGTTTCTATCACTTTCAAATCAGACCCGGCATGGCCAGGTGGTTAGGGTGCTCGACTCGTCCACCAAATATGCTCGCCCTTTCAGCCGTGGGGGCGTTATAATGTGACGGTCAAGCCCACTATTCATTGGTAAAAGAGTAGCCCAAGAGTTGGCAGTGGGTGGTGATGACTAGCTGCTTTCCCTCTAGTTTTTCACTACTAAATTAGGGACGGCTAGCGCAGATGGCCCTCGTGTAGCTTTGCGCAAAATTCAAAAACAAACAAACAAGCACTTTCAAATCAATTCACCTTTTACTTGTGATCATGTTTTTGAATGAATGAATGTATATGTGCTTAGATTAGGCTTGCTGTGTATTCACTAATAACTATACCAACACATTTTCGCATCTAACTACTTATCTCTTTATTCATTTATTAATATTCATCGACATGAGTACTTTTAGTATCTGTACGTGTATTATTATCTGATTTTAGCCCTTAAACTAGTTATCTGGTCTTATATCTGCTCAGGTTATTTCCTTGCTATATACTAACTGTATTTTTTCTGCATATATCCCTGAATGTCCGGTTATCGATTTATTTTGCTACTTATCCCATTCTTCAGTTTGTTTTATTTTCAGCAACGATCCCGAGTAAAGTTCTTTTGCCAATTTCATAGAATTTATATTTTTCTGTCGCCAGGCTACGAGTGGGTGGGATGGAAAAACGACTCATCCTTTTCTAGGCCTCTTCAGATTGTATTTGCCTTCGACTCAGTTCGCAACTTTTCGTCTCTCTACTTCCACTGTAACAACATGTATACCAAAGATGTTCAGGTATTCGCCACGGCCAAACTCTGGTTCAGCATCGGAGGCAAGTACTATCCGAATGATCCCCTCCGCTTCTCCTACATGGCTGACACGTATAACGATAAGGCTCGGAACGTAACAATCTTCCTGCATCACCGGATTGGCAAGTTTGTAAAGGTCGAGTTAACATTCGCCTCGCGCTGGATTCTCATCAGTGAAGTCTCCTTTAGTTCCGGTGAGAAGATTAGTAACCGATACGAGCAGTCTTTTCCTGCAATATTTTCTTTATATTTACTAACCTATTATTGTATGCATACTTGTAACAGTTTGCTCATAAGACAGTTCTTGTAAGCTAGTGGTATGATAGAAAATTTCTCTCATTTATTCACTAGCCAAAACACCATTTCTACAGAATACATAATGATCAGTTGGTTTCAGTCTTGCTCCTATAACAGGTAGAAGACACAAGAATCACTGCGTCAGTTTTTTACAGCTAGGCCTAATAACGAAACCATTAGTTTCCACCAAGAGCTAAAAACCTCTTTGTAAACCACCAATATTTACTAATATATATACAGTTAAACCAAAACTACACATGTATTTAAGAAAAGAGAGAGAAAAAAGAGTAAGCAATTGGGTAATGCTATATTGATATTGGCATTTAATTTCTTTGTATGTATTAATATAACTAATTATCTACTCACGTCTACTCTGCTTATTACAAATTGTAGCTGATTTTGATTGATTTGGTTTACACGCACCAGCTAAACTACTAGATCTCCTCCATCCAATTATGGAGTCTTTTCGCAGCACGTTTGTCATTGCGCATTTCAGGAAGCGTGGCGCCATCTGTAGTTCAGAAACACAGACCACAAGGAAGCAATCGCCCGGTAGCAGCTATATTTACTTTTTTACTGTATTATTATTATTATCTATTATTGCGATTGTAAACATAATGCTTCCTTTATGGAAACACGCATAAGAATCTAAACATAACGTCTGTATCTACCGGTAGATATACTTTCAGCTTTTCGTAAAACAGTCATAATGCTATTCCGAAGTTAGTTTGAGTTTCAGAAGAATATAGTTCCTTATATAATCCATGAGAATTCATTAGTGTAAGTTATAACAAGCATGACGAACAACACTGGAGCACAGATCTCATTATTGTATTATTGTACAGGGAAATCAGAATTTTATGAGACAACAGCTGGAGTTATTGCAAGTAATCAACTTAATATTTAATGTGATATTTGGCAAAAACAACTCCAAGTTTTACAATGTTAACCTTGTCACCATAAACTCAGTATATTCTATGTATGATTACAAAACTATTTATATGAAATAGATGTTTTGCAACAATAAACTAATTTTAAGCGTTGTCGATCTTCTTATATTGCAACAAAATATGTATAGAAATAATTCAAATATCTATTTAAAAAAAATTTAAATATTAAATTAATACCCGTTTGTTTGGAATCAAAACCCGGTTTCTAGCGTTGTAAGTCAGCAGACATACCGCTGTGCCACTAGGGGGCAAATTAATACCCGTTTGTTTGGAATCAAAACCCGGTTGCTAGGGTTGTAAGTCAGCAGAGATACCGCTGTGCCACTAGGGGCAAATTAATACCCGTTTGTTTGGAATCAAAACCCGGTTGCTAGCGTTGTAAGTCAGCAGACATGCCGCTGTGCCACTAGGGGGCAAATTAATACCTACCGTACTCGGTAAATTTATCACTAACTCTACTTATTTGCAGCAATAATGGAAATCTAGACGAATCTATTTAGATTTGTAATTTTCCTTTATATCGCACACAAACTCCATTTCAAGCATTTCGTGTAATAACTAAATACAATAAAATGGCATTATATCAATATAAAGCTATTGATTATAAGATTATTGTTCTCTACGTAACGCCATATTTCGGAGTAATATTTATTGGAAAAAAAAAATCCACAGAATGATGTTTATCGCATTGTACTACTTTCTGTACACTACTTACTTAGAAGAAAATGATAGAAAGTATAGATTTTAAATATATTTTTCAAAAAAGTATTTAAAAAACATACGAAAATAATGTAAATATTGATATAATGTGTTAAAGTGTTTGAATAGATTGTAACTCATCCTATCATGAATGTTTCATTTAGGATGTGGTTATGGGCGCTCAACTCGCAATCTGCGGGTCGTGGGTTCGAATCCCTGTCACACCAAATATGCTCGCCATATCAGCCGTGGGGGCGTTATTATGTGACGGTCAATCCCACTATTCGTCGGTAAAAGAGTAGCCCAAGAGTTGGCGGTGGGTGGTGATGACTAGCTGCCTTCCCTCTAGTCTTACATTGCTAAATTAGCGCAGATAGCCCTCGTGTAGCTTTGCGCGAAATTCATAACAAACCAATCATTTAGAATAATACTTCTGGTTGGTGTTTCCTCGTGTGGTAATGTTGAAATATTATTTCCCTTTCTTAATTGAAACCAGATATTCACAAATACAAAAACAGAAATGTTTAACAATAAATTTATTTGCATAAGTTTATTGTGGGTTCAGGTCTTTAGGTATAGTAGTCTTTATGGTAAAATTATGAATTAGAAATAGCGAGTGAAAGAAATCTCAGAGATTAGTATGTTAACAGAAGTTACTGAGCGTGTCTGCAGCAGTGGAGTTTTCTGGAAATAGCCAGTAGGTGGCTTCTTTAGAGTATCCAAGAAAGGCAACCCATTTCTCATAAACTTTCAGTCAGAACGCTTTGGAACATTTAAACCTTTTTTTAATAAGTAATACTTTAGCTGTTTCTCAAATCCGACAACATCGTCTGTATAACTCCTGCTGGTCCGACACACACTGACTTCTGCTGGGCCAACACACACTGACCTCTGCTGGGCCAACACATATCAATTTTTATTGAGCCAACACACACTGACCTCTGCTGGGCCAACACAAATCAACTTTTACTGAACCAACACACACTGACTTTTGCTGGGCCAACACATATCAACTTTTACTGAGCCAACATACATTAACTTCTGCTGGACCAACACAAATTAACCACTACTAGGCCAACACATATCAACTTTTACTGAGCCAACATACATTAACTTCTGCTGGACCAACACAAATTAACCACTACTAGGCCAACACAAATCAACTTTTACTGAACCAACACACACTGACTTTTGCTGGGCCAACACATATCAACTTTTACTGAGCCAACATACATTAACTTCTGCTGGACCAACACAAATTAACCACTACTAGGCCAACACATATCAACTTTTACTGAGCCAACATACATTAACTCCTGCTGGACCAACACAAATTAACCACTACTTGGC
>NW_013665693.1:1171194-1174802 GCF_000517525.1 Limulus polyphemus | reverse complement strand
ACTAGGCCAACACATATCAACTTTTACTGAGCCAACATACATTAACTTCTGCTGGACCAACACAAATTAACCACTACTAGGCCAACACATATCAACTTTTACTGAGCCAACATACATTAACTCCTGCTGGACCAACACAAATTAACCACTACTTGGCCATCACATATCAACTTTTACTGAGCCAACATACATTAACTCCTGCTGGACCAACACAAATTAACCACTACTAGGCCAACACATGTCAACTTTTACTGAACCAACATACAGCTCCTGCTGGACTAGTTAGAGGATGAAGTAGTTATTATATCGAAAACATATCGTATGCGTGATGATTTATTCATTATAGGACAGAGGTTTTAAAATATGATTACGCTTTAAATGTTCTCTAAATCAGGTTATTCACCCTGGGCACTTTACTGTTCTGTTAGCTCTCGCTGGAAGCTATCTACACTTGTAGTATTGTATATTTCTAATAATGAAAGTTTTTCTACTTCGTATGAAATGGCAGAAAAATATTTCAATTAAAAGTTTAATAACACGTAATATTTTAAAGATTCACACCTATTTCCGGATGTAAGGAAATATTTGACGTCAGAAGATAATATAAAGAATTAGCATATTGAAGTTTAGACATTAGTTACGATTAATCAACCCATAACCAGATTTTCATTGATTTACTGTCAGTTGCTTTTATTACTGTATTAGATGTCTCTCTCACCGAAATATTATTTTTCGTAAAATGAGAGAACGGTCATTCTAATTGCTTTGTCTTTTAGTTCCAGCTCAAGGGAACTTTACTGAAGAAGAGCCGCCTGCAGCGCCACCTATCGGTAAAGTAGTTCCCAGTTCTATTCTGACGAGTCTATATCGTCTTAAAATTGATTGCACGTTGTTATTATTACAATATAATAATAATTAATCTTCAGAATAAGTATATAAAGGACAAAAGTAGACTGAATTAACAGTAAAAACACTAAATTGAAACAAAAAACGTTTAGTAATTACTGATGTCAGATATCTTAATGACAATGTTATCACTTATCAACTTATCAACTGATTCAGACAATGACTATTGCTTACTTTTAAGTGTACGAGATTCATAAGTGCAATATTGGAATGTTTGTTTGTATATTTATAAGTGTTCTAAATGAACAACATTTTTAAAAAGGTCATAATCCCCCCCCCAACTGATTCTTAACACTCGTGTACATTTTCAGGATTTATTTTAAACATCACAAGTCTGCGTTAGTATTGCAAAAAACAATTTGTTTAGTCAGTATAGTTTTATAAATGGAATTTCTATTTCAGTGCTAGTAAAAAGAGTTATCGGGAATCTTCGAAAAGTGTTATAAAATATATTATTTTACAGTCAGTACAGCTGTGAATGATGACTCTTTATCGAGTCAGTACGTGGGGTTGGTAATCGGTGTTCTGGCTGCTGTAATACTTCTTCTTATCATTGTTATCTTCATCATCATCGCCCGAAATCGTCGCCGAAAGCACACAACTCCTCACACCATGCTCAAGCCGGTGGAAAATAGAGTTACCATTAACATGAAGGTAAAACAAGTTTCTAAGTGGATTTTGTTTTATAGAATTGTGGGTAACTACATAAAACTCTCTAAGTTATTTTAAGCAAAAAATTATGGCAGTAAAAATACTCGTTTGAAAGTCCGAGAGATCCTTGCTCTTACTCATTGTTTAGCACTCAAACGATCACCTGAGCAATCTATTTTACGTATGCAAGAATGTAAAGTGTTCTACAAATATATAGGAATGGCCACTAGGATGTCAGTGCCCTAACTTCCTCTAACTTCATTAAACGTGTAGCCAGCCCCCAGTGGCTCAGCGGCAAGTCTATGGACTTATAACGCTAAAAATCAGATTTCGATATCTTGTGTAGCTTTGTGCTTAACAACAAACAAATAAAAATTAAACATGTATCATCTAGGATCCCGCTAGTAGTTCTATATTTCATTTATTGTTTTTGATATACTTTATTCATAACTGACTAGTTTGGAATTAAGCACAAAGCTGCACAATGGGCTATCTGTGCTCTGCCCACCACGGGTATCGAAACCCGGTTTCTAGCGTTGTAAGTCCGTAGACATACCGCTGTGCCACTGGGGGCTAACTGACTAGTACTGTTTAAATTATTTTTTCGTATATTTTCTCTCTCTCATCTTTTTTTTTTAATATAATCTCTAGTCAAAAGAAGATTTAAAGACTCAAATAAATGAAAGTAATGTCAGTAGTTAACTCTTCGGATATCGTCTCATGTTTAATCGAAACTAAATACCTCGAACTTGTTAATTAGTTGCATAGTATAATTTGTTTTCAATTGCATTACTTTGTCATTAGAAAAAAATACTGGAAGTAAGCTCAACGAGGAAACGTAAATTAGGTTAGAATTACGTTAAAAAAAGAAGATTTGTAAGGCTTCCATTAGAAATTAATTAATGGTCAAGCGTCCTTTCTTTCATTAGAATACTTGAAATTCCATAGATATTACTTATTTTACACATATTAATTTGTGTTTGGAATCAAAGTTTATATGTAAATTTAATCATAGAAAAATGCTATTGTATAATTTACAATTTTCTAAGTCTTAGAGATTCATTGAGTGAAAAATATTTATCTCGATTTTATAAAAAAATTACTAAATTGCTTACGAGTTATAATAATTCTTGAAATTAACTTGGTAAATTATTTAGCTATACAATCTTAATTACTAGCATAAAAATTTATTTGGAGTAAATATTTAAAAGGGGGGTACAAGTTATCTCGCGAGAGGGCGGTTTTGTGCATATGGTAACCTTAGGTGTACGGTGTTATGCGATTCACCAAGGATCTGGGAATCAGCTATTCACCGTGTTCACCCATGGGACGTCAAGCTAATGGCAATGTCTACGGTCAGGTGGCGCTAGATGATGCTGATCCGGACAAGCTGCTTTACCAGGAGCCTCAAGACTTCAAGCCTTTCGGAGGATTATACAGTAATGGTAAGTTTTATTATTCTTCCTTTTTTCTTCATGCATAAAAAAAAGTATTAATAAATAAGAAGTAAGCCACAATTTGCTTCTTTGAACTGATAGCTATATTTATTTATTTATTATTCAAACTCTTTCATAATAAGCTAGTGTTAAGTTCTTTAAAATATTACAAAAGTCCTCGGTGGAACAGCGGTAAGTTTTCGGATTTATAACGCCCAAATCAACGGTTCGGTTCCCCTCGGTGGACACAGGAAATAGCCCGATGTGGCTTTGCTATAGAAAATAATACACATACAAAGTAGTCATTCCGTAATTATTGAAATTTAACTGGTTTCACGTGTCTTATTGCCTGAAGGATTGATAATAATGCTATAACATATTGTTACGTCTCCGTTTGTTAATTCCGTAAATTCGTTCCGACGAAACTTTAGCGACACAAGTCCTTTCTTAAATAAAACTGGTTTATTCTTTCTGAATATAACTTTGCGACACACTTAATTTCAACAGTCGCGCTATAACAAACGTCTCACGTGCTCGACTTCAACAATACTTAGTTCAATTACACACTATCTGACTGCAGTTCAATTACTCATTACCTCCGCGTCGCTTCGTGGC
>NW_013665693.1:1162835-1170247 GCF_000517525.1 Limulus polyphemus | reverse complement strand
GACAATTCACGAAGGTTCGAGAAAGACGTGGTGTGATACTAATCACGTGACCTCGCTGACGCAACAATATCTTTAGTACCTACACAACAGTCAACAACTTCGAGCTAGAACTAAATAATTAATTTGTTTTTGCTACAGCAGCTAGTAGTAAAATAAGTAAAATATATCGTTGAATTGAACTAGACATTTGAACTTTTTTTCACTTCACTAGTATATTCTAATGTAAATTATATTTCTCTAATATTGCAACCCATAGTTAATATTATTCCCATTCGACCGCAGTACGTTTTATAGCAAATAAATGACAAAAATACATGTTCTTTTTTAATATTCTACGCACAGACTCCACAACCTCCAGAGAGTATGCCGTTCCTGATGTCCAGAAGCCCTCAACACCTCTTAGTCACCCACCACCAACACCAGTAAACAAGCCACCGTTCCCCCAGACGTTGCCAAAATCTCAACATACACCTAGTGAAAAGCATTACGCAGCTACAGATGTCGTTAAACTACCCAATATTCAAGGAGTAAGCGGTAGCACCGTGTATGCTGTGCCTAACGTAGAGCTGCTTGGTAGAGAGGAGCTGCCTATCCGGGAAATCCCAAGACATAGGCTGAAGTTTCTGGAGAAACTCGGGGAAGGCCAGTTCGGAGAGGTACACAGTCCCTCTTTAGTCTGTAAAACCTGGCATTATATACAAGAGATAAGTTATGAATGATCAAATCAACATAAAACCACGACGTCACGAATATGCCAATAGGTGTTAACCAAAACGCTTCAAAACATAACATACAATGTATGCTGGCGTAATACATGAATAAACCTTGACGAACTTTAGGTCCAGTTAAGTACCATCTTCAGGTCGAAAGAAAGCGCTACGAGGGTTAAGTATTAGGTCATTTATTGACCATCATCGTTCCTCTCAGAAAACCAGAGACTAACCACAGAGAACAGGCTCTACCTCGGAAACTTATACCCTATTTATAAAGACTTCAATACATGAGCCGCTAGCGGACATTACATGCTACGTTTTTAATTTGGTTTTATGTTTTGAAGCGTTTTGTTTAGCATCCATATTCTTAAAGTCGTGGTTTTACACTGGTTTGATTATTCGTAACTTATCCCTTGTCTATATCTCGAGGTTTAACAAACTTGATCTTACAGTTACTCTACCTTATGTCGTCTGGTACTTTTAAGCGTTTAGAAATTTTAGGTGTTTTACGTAAGTTTTTGCTATTCACGTCAACTAAATCCTAGCCACTGTATCTCATTAAAATATAGGTTTACTCAGATTTTTGTAAAAATGGCCCTGAAAAAACAATCGATAATATTTCTAAAATATTTTTTTTTGATAAGCAAGGAAGAATTCTTTTTGTTAGCATTAAAGCATGTTTCTTTATAAATTTTATAAATCTAACAAAACTTCCTAAGTAAATAAGTATGATAAGTATTGTTATCGTAGGACTTTTTAATTTTTACAGTTTCAAATGAATATTTTTTATAGATTTTACACCGAGTTTTAATTAATCTAATACGAATTCCAGTAAAAAAAAAGTGTATTAATAGTTTTAATAATTTATAGTTTTGTTCAGGCCGCTATCAAGAAATATTTTTAGTGCACACAAAATGTCATTTCGTTGTTTGTGCCACGACAGCCAAAATATTGGTTGCAAAGTCATTTATAGTAGTGCTTGGAAATTGAAATTGATAAAAAGATTTATAAATATGAATTACATAGATAATATGTTAATATTTCACAACAGGTTACGATTTAAACGCTCTGAAATATTATTTTTATATGCCTCTGATTTTGAATCCGAAAGGAACAAATTGAGAGAATGTGAAGAAAAAAGAAGGAAAAAAAAATTACAGTTTACATGATTTTTATCACAGATTTTAGGCCTATTTGTTTCTAATATTTCGCCAGCTTTTGGCGTTTAAACCGCAACTTTTAAAGCGTAAGAAAGGTTTAACACTTTCATTCCAAAAACGTTCTTCATAATATTTACAACATCTATCGACGTGAATGAATAGATTAACTTTCGACACTAGATTTGTATCATAACCTTGGTATGTGTGTTTATTAGTAGTTTTAAATGGAACCTATAATCTATTGCCTTATATGTAAATATATATGTATATATATTTAAGATTTAGATATACTACCCAGACTTAAGATGTTTAATAAAGTTATTTTTAGATTTTATGTTACTTAGAGAAAAGTAGAAAAAACCTAATTCCTCGGTAGTGCTAGACATATGTACAACCTAAACTTTTGTACTGCTATTACTATGATGTATAGTAAAAAAAAAATAGAAAACCTTACTTATTTGTGTAGGTCCACCTCTGCGAAGCAGACGGGATTCCTGAATTGGTCGATGTGCCTTGCTATGGTAACAAGACCATGGTTGCGGTTAAGACTTTGAGACAAAACGCGTCTGATCAAGCCAGAAACGACTTCTACAAAGAGGTCAAAATCCTTTCCCGGCTTCGAGACCCTAACATTGTGCATGTGTTGGGAGTATGTACACGTGAGGAACCGCTGGCAATGATTGTGGAATACATGGAAAATGGGGATCTTAACCAGTTTCTGCAACAACATATTCCTGAAGGTGCAGCTTACAGATCAGTGAGTGCCAAAACTTTGAGGTTAGTCATGTTATCATAATCATCATTAATTTATTAAGTTGGTAAGGATTTTAGATGTGCGATTTCTTATATATCAACATGTAGAATTTTGATTAGTTCAATCTGTTAATCAGCCTACATATACCTTGAAAACAGTCACTTCATACTTACTCTCAAAAAACATTATGAATTGTTTCAATGTAAAATGTTATATGGTATTTTACATTGAAACAATTCACAATCTTTCTTGATAGTAAGTAACGGAGTGACTGCGATAAGGCCTTTTCAACACTACTGAAAGTTATATGGTATTTTACATTGAAACAATTCACAATCTTTCTTGATAGTAAGTAATGAAGTGACTGCGATAAGGCCTTTTCAACACTACTGGAAGTTATATGGCATTTTACATTGAAACAATTCACAATCTTTCTTGATAGTAAGTAATGAAGTGACTGCGATAAGGCCTTTTCAACACTACTGAAAGTTATATGGTATTTTACATTGAAACAATTCACAATCTTTCTTGATAGTAAGTAATGAAGTGACTGCGATAAGGCCTTTTCAACACTACTGAAAGTTATATGGCATATGTTACCCTTTCCAATGCTGTAGCTACGGCAGCCTTATCTACATGGCAACTCAAGTGGCCTCAGGGATGAAATACTTGGAATCTCTCAACTTTGTTCACAGAGACCTGGCAACTCGCAACTGCCTAGTGGGCAGGGCCTACACCATAAAGGTGGCGGACTTCGGTATGAGTAGGGGCCTATACACAGCTGACTACTACAGGATTGAAGGAAGAGCAATGCTTCCGATCCGCTGGATGGCCTGGGAAAGTATCCTATTGGTAAACAATAACTTCCTTTTAACACCTTTCTTTAATACAAATAAAAGCCCATTTTATCCGATGCTTTAAAGTGGCTGTAGTTCATAATTTTGTGTGTTTGAGAGAAAACGAAATTCAGTACTTCCCGTGTATTGGAAGATATAAGATGAAAAAAAATATTAAACTTAAGTAAAAATAAAGAAAAAATTAGAAACAAATTTTCATTTTCATTTCAGCTAGAAATGAAAACCAATTACATAAAAATACAAAATTACAAAAATTTAAAACCTAACACGACAAATTATCTTAGGGTACAAAATCAGGAAGTTTATGCTAAATATATATGAGAATGAACCAAAAATTTATGAAAACTAGGTAGAAAAAACTGCATATTACGGTATACGTTAAGCACAGATCAATATTCCATAAAGGTAATAAACTGGTTTTTGTATAAATCATAAAGAAAACAAAGAAAAGGAACCTGCCTGCGCACTTTCGGATTTTGAGCAGATATAGTCCTAGTAAAATGAAACTTAAACAAATATAGTCCTAGTAAAATGAAACTGAAACAAATAAAGTCCTAGTAAAATGAAACTTAAACAAATATAGTCCTAGTAAAATGAAACTGAAACAAATATAGTCCTAGTAAAATGAAACTTAAACAAATATAGTCCTAGTAAAATGAAACTGAAACAAATATAGTCCTAGTAAAATGAAACTTAAACAAATATAGTCCTAGTGAAATGAAACTTCAAGTTTATCTAATAAATAGAGAATTTGAGCATACAAACACACACACATATATATAAAGCTAAAAGTCAACTGCCTTGCTCCAAAGTTGAACTAACTTCTGCTGAGTCCCTTTGGTAGTTACGATACATTTTCATGCCATAACTTATAGCAGTCACAAGAGCTCAATACTAACTTTCCAATGATTTATATGTAAGACAACATAACAAGGTTCATCACCAAATTCCCATTGATTCATGCATAACACAACATAGTAAGCTCAACACTAATCTTCTACTGATTTATACGTAACATCACCAAATTCCCACTGATTCATGCATAACACAACGTAGTAAGCTCAACACTAATCTTCTACTGATTTATATGTAACATCACCAAATTCCCACTGATTCATGCATAACACAACAGTAGAAGATTAGTGTTGAGCTTACTATGATTTATATGTAACATTACCAAATTCCCACTAATTCATGCATAACACAACATAGTAAGCTCAACACTAATCTTCTACTGATTTATATGTAACATTACCAAATTCCCACTGATTCATGCATAACACAACGTAGTAAGCTCAACACTAATCTTCTACTGATTTATATGTAACACAATATAACAAAGTTCATTATTAACATAGTTATCAACATAACCATTTCTGTATTTATATCGATAAGATTCTGGTGACAAAGGTAAATTTATATGTAACACAATATAACAAAGTTCATTATTAACATAGTTATCAACATAACCATTTTTGTATTTATATCGATAAGATTCTGGTGACAAAGGTAAATTCCCTTTGGATAGGGCAATTTTGGCTTATTCACCATTTCAACTAACTCGTTTGATCGTACAAAAGAATACTAATTCAGAATTCTAACTTTTGTTATTTCTTACTTTTTTATACATTCGGTACAGATACATTTCTACATATTTTATGTAAACTTTTCATCTCAACAGAAGTGTAGATATTTATTTTCGGTTTTATTTGACACTTTGCTTAGTGAAACTTAAAGAAACAAAGAATAACATTGTTTTTAACAGACAGGACACAAATGAATTTCTTCTATATATTTCTTCATATATAATTCATTAAAAGTTAACTATTTGTAAAACTTCAAGGTTCTTGCTTCTCGTCTAAAGTCAAACTGCTGAGATACATACTGTGTTAGTGAAGGTGGTGCTAACTAACAACTGGGCCTATTATATATGAACTACACAAAGAGATAAGGCATTGAACACGTGATTACGGTCTCCCCAACAAAAGGGCAGACTTAACCTTCTTCCCAAACGTTTCTGATATACTATAAACAGTACATATAATTCAGAGAAATATATATATTTTATGCCAACACAAATAAAGCAACATATACATTAAATATACACTTTAACCCAGAAAATGAACGACTTGTTTTTATACCATTCACTACCACCTGGAATCCAAATATTGCATCACTTTTAGCAGTTTCGTGTTCTTGCAACACACAGTGTAAACAACTGACCAAAACCATTGCGTGAAATTACATCATTACGTACGTTAAAGTATAAACAACTTACCAAAACCATTGCGTGAAATTACATCATTACGTATGTTAGAGTGTAAACAACTGGCCAAAACCATTGCTTGAAATCACATCAAACTGATCAAAACCATTGCTTGAAATCACATCATTACGTACGTTAAAGTGAAAACAACTGACCAAAACCATTGCCTGAAATCACATCAAACTGATCAAAACCATTGCTTGAAATCACATCATTACGTACGTTAAAGTGTAAACAACTGACCAAAACCATTGCTTGAAATCACATCAAACTGATCAAAACCATTGCTTGAAATCTCATCATTACGTACGTTAAAGTGTAAACAACTGACCAAAACCATTGCCTGAAATCACATTATTACGTACGTTAAAGTGTAAACAACTGACCAAAACCAGTCGAAGAAATCACAACCAGAAGCTAAATCGTAATTAAAATAAAATCGAAACAACGATAGTGCACACCTAAAAACGTTGTATTCTTTTTGTTAGGCTTATAAGGGCAGAAATGAAGTTTAAATTATATCTACTAACAAAACAACAATATTTAATAACTTTGCGTTTAAATTCAGACACAATGAAAATTCATTTATCTCTGTTTTTGCTTAGCTGTACACTTCAATTAACTTCCATAAACAATGAGTGAACAATGAAGCTAGAGAAATCGAGCCATTCAGATCAGTAAAAGTAACTGTAAGCACAACGATTGCGTTTATTTTTAAGCCCTCAAACCATTTTTACTAATCGATAGCAACTTTTCACGAATTGAAATATCAGTGCAAATAAAAAGCAATCCTAAATATGGGTTGAAAATCCTTATCTACGGGATGTTTCATTTAACTCACTCTCGCTACAAGCACTTCAAAAATAACTTATCTTCAGAAGTAATGCTATTCATTGAACCACATAACCTCTAAGTCATAGTGAAAGCACGTAGGACATATTGTTTTGGGCTCCTATTGTGATTGCGCTGGAGGCTAAAAAGGCTGTCGATCGAAGTCTTTTACATTGCCTCTGAATATTGTGACTTTTCAATTTTCCTCCAGTGTAGTTTAGCAGGAGACAATGAAAGCTTTGGTATTGTCAGAAGGTAATACGATGAAATATGGCCCTTATAGCTCTCATCAGTGTGATGTATTAATTTCTTTGTCTCATTTGAAAGGAAGATTAACTGTCTGACAGAAATCCCATCACACATCATCGTTCGACTTAATAGTTTCCAATCATGATTCTTCAATCTATCTTTACATAAATGCAGTGTGACACTGCCGTTCGACATAAACTAGTGTTTGATGAGTAGAAGCATCCTCAGCGGCGGGTTTAAATATAATTACAGTTCCTCTGTTTCTTTTCCTTTTTTATTTATTTAGACCTTTATAAATTTGTATAAAACGTTTGCTTTATGCACGTATTATGCATTCTAGGTTTAAGCCATCTAACGTATATTATAATAAACGAAAACAGAAGAGGGGAAACACTCATATCGCAAAAAAATATAAATAGACATTTCTAATGTTCACATTTAACTGCACCTCAGTGGTTTTTGTCTGATTTAAGCAATAGTTTGATCAACAGAAATGTTCTTCATATAACGCTTTGACCCTTCAGAATACTTTTAAATGCATTTCACAAATCAGAAAAAATGCTGTTTGTTTTGTTTTTGAAT
>NW_013665693.1:1150110-1161864 GCF_000517525.1 Limulus polyphemus | reverse complement strand
GGATTAACCCGTCACATTATAACGCCCCCACGGCTGAAAGGGCGAGCATGTTTAATGGGACGGGGATTCGAACCCGTGACCCTCAGATTGCGAGTCGAGCGCCTTATCCACCTGGCCATGCTTGTTGTTTGTCCAACAATCAACATAAATTCAATTAGATAGAAACAAAAACGAAAATGAAGAAAATATATAAGAAAACTAAGATATTTTGTACGTTCTTTTTGAAGCTTTTGTTTTAAAGTTCAAACATTGTAATTTTTCAAAAAAATCATAAGTTTTGTATAGCTGTTATTGTTTTCGGTGGTGAAAGACCAAATATTGAGATTAATGTTAAATTTATAATCTGTTATTGAATTTCGCGCAAAGCTACACGAGGGCTATCTGCGCTAGCCGTCCCTAATTTAGAAGTGTAAGACTAGATGGAAGGCAGCTAGTCATCACCACCCACCGCCAACTCTTGGGCTACTCTTTTACCAACGAATAGTGGGAGTGACCGTCACATTATAACGCCCACACGGCTGAAAAAGCGAGCATATTTGGTGTGACGGGGATTCGAACCCGCCCTTAGATTGCGAGTCGAGCACCCTAACCACCTGGCCATGCCGGCCCCTAATGTTAACTAGCAGAGACCCGAAAAACATTTGCGGTCATATTAGTATCTTTATTGCAACATAACTTCTTTAAATACAGGAATCTAATCGCAGACACCGAAATCTATATGTCCACTTACCTTAGGCCTAGCATTTGCCTTTATTAAGTACGGCTTATATTCGATAAATAGATAAATTAACACTGTAATTTGTGTACGTTTTTTTGCTTTAGTTTAGTTAAGGCTAAACTTTACCGTATTTAATATTATCCATAAATAAACTTATAATGTTATTCTATGATCTAATGTTAGACCTTTTTAAAAACTTTGATAAGCTTTTAATATGTTGTTGTACAAAATGTCTGCTAAAGTATATTTACTTCCGCCTTTTGTTTACATCCGTTGAAATGAAGTGCGCGCGCATGCACATGTAGATAGTAAGGTGCGCGCGTATTTTCAGAACAGATAAAAACTGAGTATTATTATAGATGTTTATTTTTTATGTCTTTTGGAAGATCTCACTTTTTACCTTCGGTTCTGTCATTCCAGGGCAAATTCACAACGAGAAGCGATGTCTGGGCCTTTGCCGTTACTCTCTGGGAAATCTTAACCTTCGCCCGGCAGCAGCCCTATTCTGACTTGGGTGACGAGCAAGTGATCGAGAACGTAGGGCACTTCTATCACAACGATGGTCTGCACGTACTTCCCTCTCAGCCTCCAAACTGCCCCAAAGAGATCTATGATCTCATGCGTGAGTGTTGGCAGAGAAACGATAACGATAGGCCTAATTTTAGAGAAATACATCTGTTCTTACAGAGAAAGAACTTAGGCTACTCTCCTCAACTATGAGCAAAATCATTCGATGTGGAAATTGAGCTTTTCTTGACTAGAAGAGATTCTTCATCTGTTCTGGAAAATATTCAGTTTGGCTTGATGTGTTCTGTTATTCTAACAAGTGTGTGCTTGTGACCATTGATTAAGCCTAACTTTAGGTATAATATTTGTACTGGCAAAATATCGCAAATAATTAACTTAATGAAATATTTCAAACAAAGCACTCCATTAACAGGTGTGAAGCTCCGAACACTGCCCTCTTTTCTTTGAATTCTAACCTGGAACAATTTGATGAACTTTGTAGCAGTATGGTGTAAAGGGTGCTAAGTACATAGAACGTTTGAAACTCCTGAGTACGAGAGTGGTGCTACTAAAACAGTTCCAGTGAATGTATAAGGCATGTAATTGAAAAAAAAAACAACTAAAACCAAGCTCAGAAGTTTCACTTGGTGATATTATGAGCACTAACTTTTCTGGAGAGACCTGGCTGAGTACTCGATAAGAGCGCCATCTGTGATCTCTCCATAACAACCATATCAGTTCCAATTATGGAATTTATCTATGATTTTTTCTTTTGTAAATGAGTGGAACCTGCATGTACAGATCCTAAAAGAAAAGATAATTATGTGTTAAGCATTTAGATGTATGGATTATACGATAAATGTAACTTTAAGCGACAATACGGTTATGAGTACTTACTGTAAGCATAGCCTTTACCGTGTTCAACTTGACGCACTTCAATGCAAATATATGCACACCTATACGGATAACAATATTCTTTTTCAGTCATGATTATATGTGAATTTTTAGAATTCTACGTTAGAGCATTTTAAATTAAAAAACGTATAATATATATATATATATATATATCAAAGGCATTCGCGATTTCGTGAGCCTAAAATGCCCATTCCTTCACAGATGTCATTGTGATGGTGTTACTGTAAACTTGTTCTTTCAGATGAACAGTTATTCTATTTATTAACGTGATCCCTTTTACTGTTCATAACATACGAATCTATTCTGTAAAATCGCAGAATTATCTGCGATGTAATATCGTACATTCTAACCTTAAAAAAAAAACTTGTATAACCTCTGCCTTGTAAGTTTTATGGAAAATTTCGGTGTTACACTTCAAACGTATTGAACTGTGCAAAAGAAAAGTAGATAAGTTTTCCTCTTTTTTACAAGTAGTAAATATTGAAGTGTACTTCAATTAATAAAAGGTTTGCTTTATGCAAATCACATTCACGTATTTCAAATAATTTGAGACATGTTTTGTATCTATAGAAACAAGTGTTTATGCTGCTTAAAAATGTTTTCTTTAAGTCTCGCTCTTGTTCTTATACAAAAAACATTCGAACTGACAACTCTGCTGTGATAAGAAGTTCGAAGCAAGCATTGTACACTTTGTATATATTAAGGGAAGAATGAAGGCAAACTTGGAAACTAAGACTTCAGCTTAGGTCACTTAGCTGGAAATCTGAAAATGGAATTTGTATATCGTTTTGACAAAGAATTTCCTAATGTTATGATCAATTATTTCAAAATAACTTCTTCAAAGACAACTCTGTTGTTGATTTCTTTGGTAAATAGGTCCAAAAGAATAAATCTTGATCAAACATTTTGTGTGCTAATGGTTTAAATAATTATACAAGTCTAGGTAATTGAATAAAAATGTTAATCATAAAACACTGTATATCAGTATCACGTGTTATGGTGATTAAGAATAATTATCTTTTTTCAAGCCTATTAAATAACAAAAGCATATAAATAGTTTGAAAGTAATTCAGATTAAAAAATCCAATAATATAAAATACTGTTTTAAATAGATTTATCAAAGCTTGGTAATAACATTTGGAACATCTGTAATTTAAATGGTACACCTTAGCTAAATAAGTTATTGTTTTCTGTTTCTTAACCAGTAAAAGTTGTATCATCCCACAATTCTATTGTCTCTTATTGGTGGAATGTGTTGTTATACTCGTGTCATTGCCATGATTTCAATTATGTCAGTTTCAAACCATTTTCAAGTTAAACTGGCATGCGTGGTTAAAACTTTTGATATTACGACTTTTTCTGTTTTGAAAGACTTTTCTAAGGAATTTTAAGCGGTCTGAAATATCACACAAAACTTACCGGTACCTGTTTAATTTGTAACTTTAACAAGTTGCCTGTATTTATTGGTAAACACTTCTAAAAATCAAATAGTTTGTCCACTTAGAAAAAAAAATTAATAAAATAATTTTAATATTAGGCTATATCAAGTTAATTTATTTTATTTAAATTCCAAATGTGACAAAAGCAGTTGCTAGGAGTTGTTGAAAATTTTATTAGAAACAGTGACGAAAAATAAAACTACTTACATTATTCAATTAAATGTTCAGCTAGCTTTTGAAAGTGTGATATTGAAACAGAAAAGATGAAAAAAGTTATGATTGATTTGTTTCATTACGTTGATAAATCTCGCTATTTTACATATTACAAGCACTTATGCAAAATATGCCGAACTTTTTTGTAAAACTTCAAAACACCAGATGCCTTCCGATTTGTTGTAAAAAAAATTGTAAAGAATAAACTATTCGTATATGTTTAGCTGAAAATAGTCACCTTCAGTAGTTAGATTTAAAAAAAAAATCACGATTTTTCTTTGCCTGTGTAACTTGACCTGGTGCACCTTATAGTATTACAAACTGTTTGTATAAACGTGCGTCTATTTTGTGTATAAGGGAAATTTCACTGTCTTTATTAAACTGTGTCTCCACCTTCAGTGTCCAAACGTTATTATTTTAAAGCATCTTAATAACTCTTATTAACATAGAAAGTTCACGTTTTCTTAATACGGTGTTCAAAAACATCTTTATTATGCTTCTTTTTTTATTCTATTCCCTCTCCCGGTGAGTCAACGGTCAGCTTGAGATCGTATAACATTAAAATTCAGCGATCGATTCCTGAGGTGGGCACAGTGCAGATAGCCCATTGTGTAGCTTATACTTAGAAAAACAAAAAACATTTACTTCACATTTACAAATAGCTGTGTATTTTAAATCGACTATTGTAAAATAAGTCTACGGTTTTCTCACTAGCAACGTCTAAGCTTGGCAAACGGTACAAAGACATTTTAATAACTAAGTTTTTACTTTTCGAATTCATACAACGACCAGACACGGTTCTTATCTTCTGTCTATATATACATGTCTATATAAATATAATAGTATTGTCTGTTGTCTGTCCATGTAACTACTTCGCAGGATGTGGATGGATCTTCAACAAAATTGGTATGGAGCTTCATTAGGCCCATACAGGGGGTACATACAAATTTTCAGTTTTACCACTACTTCGCCCCCTTTAAATGGATCCTCACGAAATTTGGTATAAAGGTTTGTTGGACCCATGTGGAGATACATGCAAAGATACAATTTCATATTTTGTGTTTTGCAGTTTTTATGGGCGTTTTTTTACAATTACATACAAGGGAATCAACTTTACATGTCCTAAGATAACCTTTCATTAATCATGAATTTACATAACTTCCGTCCAGGAGACGGGTACTCCAGCTAGTGTTTACTAACTTCTGTATTGTGCCTGAAATTATTTCATAAGGTTATATCCCCGACCTCAAACCATAACCTGTAATAAATTAAATTACACAGAAAGTGCCTGAAACACTTGACTTTTCTTTCTTGAATATTAGGTTTAAATTTCTGTCGTTATAATATCAGCCCGTCTCGAATCCAATACTAATCAGTATTAGTCAGTATTGTTTGTTTGTTCTTAAATACATAGCTATTAAATGAGCTATCTGTGTTCTTTCCACCGCGGGTATCGAAACCCTGTTCTTAGTGTTTAAGCCCTCAAACTGACCGCTGAGCCACTGGGAGGCATATTAGTCAAGTGAACTGTAAAATAAAACTGTCTTTCCTTCCTATTTAAAGTCTTAGGATATAATCATTTTAACTAATTAACCCAATTATTTTTTTTAGATGAGAGCTCAATTAATATTTGTACAACACTGAATATAATTAGATAAAAATGTGATAAGATATTTAAATATAGAGATAGAAGTTTCACTACTTCCTGCAATTTCGACTTTTCGATTAGATATTAGAAATAACTAAATTTTATAAATTATCTTAGAAAAGTATAACTCTTAACTAAAACAGAAGTCCACCTCAGTGAAGCTAGGTCACATAAACAACGAGACTGATTTGATGCATTTACAAATCAAAAACAAACGGCAAGCGGACTGATAGATTTGAAGCTGAATCAAAGCTCTTTCATAAATACACAAGCTGTTCAAAAATAGTAAATGGTAAAATTTTCAAAGTTGCACTTTGAAGTTCCTTAACGAAGGAGTTCGATTGGAGCATTTTTCGTTAGTAGGAAGAACAAATAATGGTTAAATACTGTGAATTAAAGAAGTCCTTCTGATAAACAAAATTAAGCCTGGACTATCACATGGCCAGGCTACGTTTGGAACTTTAAAATTAACTGTTCACATACAAGTGATTTGTTAGGGATATTTTTATTTGTTTTAAATATTTTAAAGGGATAAATGGATTGAAACACAGGAAAGTGAAATTATATTTGTTGAATTATTTTAAAACTTAATTGAAACACAGGAAAGTGAAATTATATCTGTTGAATTATTTTAAAACTTGATGCTTCTCGAACTTTAAAATTCTATTCAAGAAATGGTAAACTTTCATAATACGTTAGGGAGCTTAATTCAGTTACAAAGTGTATTGTCTTATGTTAAATATTATTCATCTATTCGGGTTGTAAAAATGTAACTTTTATGAAGTGCAGTTCATAAATACTTAAATCTTAAACAACATTTTATCAAAAAGATTCTAAAAGTCATAAGACTATATTCAGCCAAACCAGTCTTAAATTGATATCTATAATATAAATAAAGGTGCTCAGAAACATAAGTATTATAATAAACAGTCTTAAATTGATATCTATAATATAAATAAAGGTGCTCAGAAACATAAGTATTATAATAAACAGTCTTAAATTGATATCTATAATATAAATAAAGGTGCTCAGAAACATAAGTATTATAATAAAATAAGCAGGAAATATGTCTAATAAATTTAATATATCATTTAAATAGTCATATATTTAGGTTCTAGTAACATGACATAATAATACAAGCCAGTTCACAACAATTGAACTACACAACATATGATTCGTATAGAGTTATTTAAACAAATCTGCGATAAATTAATACTTCTAAAAATAACTAAATTTAACCCTCGAGCTCTATTTAAACGGAAACAGTAGTATATATCTAACAATAAATTCCTCTTCAAGAAAAATATTTACCATATTTTTATACTGTGCAGAAAACCCGTTTTCATTTCATTCACAAAGTCTACTCATACAGTCTGCACCAATATTCACAGTTCACTTGATAGCCACAATTCAGAACCAGTAGTTCTGGAGGTACAACGCCCATCTCATGATCCTCGCACTGTCGATTTTATGTCTCTGGATAAATGCAAGGGGCTGATGGTCCATCTGGATGATGAACTCCTTCCCATAGATGTAGTTCTGGAATTTCTGGAACACAAATATGATGGCCAGACACTCTTGTTCAACCAAAGAATAATTCTTCTCAATACTCAACAGCTTTATACTGCTTTACATTACAGGAAACACTCTGTCTTCATGTTCTTGCAGAAATATTGCACAATTCCAACATCTGATGCATCAGCTTGAATGATGAATGGTTTGTTGAAGTCTGACATTCTAAAGATTGGCGAGCTTTCTAACATGTCCTTCAACTTCTAGAATGTCATCTTCTGTGGTTGTTCCCGTTTCACCTTGTTGGGTTGGCCTTTCTTAGTATGTCCAGTCAGTGGTGCAGCAACTTCAACGTAGTTTGGGATGGACTTCCTATAATATCCTGCTAACCCCAGGAAGGATCTGACCTGCTGCTTTGGTCATCTGAGCTTGTAAATCTTGCATGTGGATTAGCTTCTCTTCTTCCATGGCTATCTGTCGGTCACCAACCGTGTGTCTAACAAAGTCCAGCACAGAATAACTGATGTAGCACATTCCCAATTTGCCCCTGACGTAGAAAGGTATACCTTTTGAAAGCGCTCGGGTTATAGGGTCTTTATCATTTTGTATCAAGACTTCTTAAACCTACGTGTTTTTCTGACATGAATGATGTAGCACTTAGATGGTCTGATGGTCATATTTGCCGCCTTCACTCGCCTGAACAGCTCTCTGAGTTTCTTCATGTAGTATTCCCATCTGGCTCGTCCATATAATGCTCAATGTGCAATATCTTCCTTATCATGTGGTTGAATGTTGCTGCTCAGTTGACTAACTCAAACAGCATCTTCGTGAACTAGTAGAATCTATCTGGTGTCAGAAAGTGTAGTTTTAAACCCTGTCTCCATTGAGACCTGCCAATAACATTTACAGGGATTACCCATAGGTTCGGAGTCAAACTTCCTCACGAGGTTTAGCTTCTGGAAATATATGCAGAAACAGATTGACCAGTCCTTCTTCTTCATGATTATCACCAATAAACCGAAGACTGAATTAAAAGACTCGGTGATTCTTGCTTCTAATATTACCTCAACTTCTTGCTTGATCAGGTCTCTCGTCACGTAGAGCTTATGGTAGAGCTTCATGTTGACTGGAACCCTGGTTGTGGTCTCAGTCTTGTGTTGCACAAGGTCTATCTTGCCTGGTCTATTTGTGGTAACATCTTTGTACTGGCACAGTAGATCTTGTAGTTCTTTCTTCTGCTTACCAGTCAGTTCTTCACTGATGTTGGCAACTTTGTGCTTCTCATTTCCACTCTGCAGTCTTATATCTAGTAGATCTTCATCTTCTATGACAAAAACCACGATCTTCTGGTTCTGCATCAATAACATCCACACCTGCATTGTCCATTTGTGCCCTAATAGCTGCATCTATTAGGTATTCTTCCCTCTCGAAATGCCTCTTCGACATATTGGCGAGATATATTTTGGTCTTTCCATCCACTTTCACCTTATAGTACATTCTATTGACCACTTTCTGCAGTTCAAAAGGTCCTTTCCAATGAAGGGTGAGTTTTTTGTTGTGTGCGTGGGCAGCAAATCCAAGACCTTCTCTCCGACCTTGAAACATCAGTCCTTGGCCTTCTGGTCATAGAAGGGCTTCTGACAGCCTTGAGCTACATATAGACTTTCTTGAGTGAGTTGACACGTCTCCTCCAGTAGGTTTCTGAGGTCTAACTGTTCACAGTTCTTTCAATATCTGCATTGGACCTCGTACTGTTTTTCCATACAGTAACTCGAAGGGGGAAAATCCTGTACTCACTTGTGGGATTTCTCCTGGTCACAAGGTTTCTCCTGGGACAGCTACTTCAGCATGCTCTTGAAGACTCAATTAACTCTCTCACAACATCCATTACATCTGGGTCTTTTTATCACTCAAGACTTCTTTTGGAAAGCCTACTCTGCAGAACCCTTCCAGGAGAGCTTCTTTTACTCTCTCCATCTCTATCTTTGGCAATGCTATGGCTTCTGAATAATGTGTCACATTGTCAACTACTGTCACCACATACCAGTTGCCCTTGTCACATATAGGTGCTAGTGGTCTGATCAAGTCCACAGGTACTTTGCTCAATGGTTCTTCTATGAGAGGCATCTCATCCAGTGACACCTTGGCTACCTTCCCTCTAAGTACTGTCGTTTGGCAGATGTCATATAATCTGCTGAATTTGGTCCCAGCTTCGATGACCCATAGCCAATGGAAGTTGCTGGTGATTCTTTATTCCATCTCTTCGCTCATAGTGTCCTTCCACAAGCGAATCATGAGCCAACTTCATCATTTGAGTCCAGTATTATGGTACTATGATCTGTCTAATTTCACCGGTAGAACTGCATTGACAGATCTGGTACAGCACACCCTTCCAGACCTTTATTCTGTAAGTCCCTTCCCCTTTGTCTTGTGCTCAACTTTCTTCTGGGCACTGTTCCAAAGTTTCTGTAGTGAAGAGTAAATCTTCTATGCTTCCTTCAGTTCTTGTTGATCTATATTCAAGAAGTCACCTTTTGAGACATGCAGGGGCTTGATGTCTTGCTTGTTTTTGTTTTCTTGAGCTATTGTGATGACTGCTGATGCCTCATCAGTCTCCATTTTGTATGGTTCCTCCAATGTTCTACTGCCTGATATATTGCCAATCACTAAATCATAGATAGATGCCTTCATACACATGGCATCAAGGTCTCCCACGTAGTATGGAGTGTTCACCTTTATTTTTGATATGGGAAACTTTCTTCCATCAATCAGCACACTAAGATGTATCTTGCCCTTCATCTGGTGTTCATATACTAGACTGGTTCTCCCTGCTGCACTGCTGCACTGCTGCACCCAGTGTCTCATATGACTTTTACTTTCTGTCATAATGTTGTTTGTCACATGCTCTTATCACTAGTGGCACTGTTGACCCATTCACTAACTTGAGTTGACCATTAGTCATGCAATATTTAATCGTGGTGGTAGCAATTCCTTCTTGTGGTGAATCTTACAAGTTGTCTCTATTCTGTTTCTTCTGACAGCAGCACCCATGGTGACAGTCACTCTTTTATGTTGCTTGCCAACACCATCTTTTTAGGGAGCTCCAGCTGCTTTATGTTGAGATTTCTGCTGTTGCTTTTTGGTGACAGACTCACAATGTGCCCCATTTTATAACAAGCATAGCATATCTTCTTCCATTTGTCTACTGACATCTTGCCACCTTTGATAGTATCCTGCTTCTGGTCAGCCACCCCTGGTTATTCTTGGACTTGCCAATTACACTCCCTCCATGGGCTTCTTTACACTGTTCTGCTAGCTTGACCATCTCGTCCATGTCTTCAGGTGCTCTCGCTTTTAGGAACAGTGACATGTCAGTGGAGCACTTGATCATAAATTGTTCACGTATTAGTAGATCTGCCAGTCCTTCAAACTATCTTCACACTTGGCCATGTGGGTCCACCTTGTGAAGTATTGCTGTAGACGTCTAACAAACTAAAATACAGTTTCTCCAGTATCAGGTTTGACTTTTCTCAATTTCCGGTGGAAACCTTCCTTGGAAAGTTTATAGTTTTTCAGCAAAGTGACTTTTAAATTGTCATAGTTCATGGCATCTTCTAACGTCATGCTCACATCCACTTGTAGGCCTTTGCCTTCTTTTGTTTATGTCTACGGCCGTTTACCACTGTAGATCCGGCTGGCTGGCCACTGTTTGGTTTTCTATGTATGGGCTGGGTTCTTTACAGTACGTGCCTGTGACTTTTGGGATAAATTTCAACAATAAACAAACATCGCACAGTTCACCTATTTTAAAATAATGCATATTAAAGCAAATGAAATGTATATGCAACTGTTCATTACACTGTTAGTTATCACAGTTGTATCCATAGCTTTAAATAATTGTCTCTTTTTTGTCAAATTCCACACACGCTGCTTGAGTTATTTTATAACACAATTTGACATGACGAATTATTCTTCTTGCTCTGTTATTACAATACTATCTGTGATAATTCCACTTTAAAATCATCAATATAACTATTGGTTACCATAGTTGTATCCAAAGCTTTAAATAATTGTATCTTTTTATCAAATTCCGCAAACACCGGTTCATTTATTTTATAACACAATTTGACATGACGAATTATTCTTCCTGCTCTGTTATTACAATATAATCTGTGATAATTTCACTTTAAAAATCGTCATTATACGCTATTTGTGGCTAAACTCACAATCACACAGTCTAGATCTAGCTAACTATCTTACTCAAACTACATTTTAGGCGTGTATTTATAGTCCGACAGAGGCCTAGAACATTCTACACACTTCGAGATATTATGATGCAATAATACTCAATTACAACAACAAGAAAAACTTAGAAAGTTCTAGTAGCATGACGCAATAATACAACAAGCCAAGTCACAACAATTGAATTATACAACGTATGATTCGCGCAGTTACGTAAACAAACTTGCATAAACTATCGCTTCTAAAATCAACTAAGTTTAATACTCGCGCTATACATAAACAGAAACAGTCGTGTATATCTAACATAAGAGCTTTGTTCTTTGAACGAAATAATAGAGTTGACAGACATTTTTATATTACTTCTATAGCTGAAGGCTCAAAGCATGTTTAGTGACATCGGCTATAACTTTAGACTTCTCGATGCACAGACTAGCACGCTAACCACTCGGACTACGCTTAGCCATTAATGTAAAACAATTGAAGTTTAGGACTTGAAGGATGAAAGTTATAATATTTTGCATTACAATATATATATATATATATATATATATATATATATA
>NW_013665693.1:1139259-1149813 GCF_000517525.1 Limulus polyphemus | reverse complement strand
ATGCGAATTCGAACCCGCGACCCTCAGATTTTGAGTCGAGCGCCTTATCCACCTGGCCATGCCGGGCACATATATACATGTATATATACATATATGCAAATATGAAATTGACATACACAGTTGAAATTTTGATGGATCATTTATTTCTGGTTAAAAAATAAGTGCAGATAAGTAGAATGTTATAAATATTTCATTCTGCTTGTTTATTTCCGAGCTTTGCAGTCAAGTAAAAAACATTATATTAAACTTTTTGATTGCATTATTTTTGAATAGTTGAAATATAAAGTTAAAAGTTTATATTTTTCGGGTTTTTTTGTATTATTTGTTTTTTAGTATCCGTGTCTCCATGCTGTTTTGTGATTTATTTTGTTTAATTACAGGCCCTTACACAAAATGTTTGCAAGGGGGATTCTAATTTGTGAGATCAAAAGCCAACACATATTGTGCTAAGCACAGTCAGTGTGCAAAGCATGATTGTGCTACCACGTGAGTCTGGGGGCATGCGATTATTTCAAGCCACAAAACGCTAATGCTTCATCAGACGAATGAGACTATATAGAAAACGTTAACTGTCATAAAAAGTTGTGCTAAGACTATATAATCATAATTTTACATCACAAAAAATAAGGGGTTCGGCCGAACTCCCCTGCGTTCGTGCAAGAATTATAGTATTATTAAAACAAAGTAAAATAAATTCAATATGGCTTTAAAATTGTTTGTCTCTTAAAAGTTTTACTCTGAACAGCACTTACTCTTAGAAAATGAAACAAAATAGCGGCCATAAAAATTGCTCGTGAAAATCACCTTTAAAATGTCTGAATATTAACAATGACAATTTCACAGTATTGACTGAGCAAAACTAAAGCTTATTGTACTGATAAAGCCGACCAAATCGCTATGTATATGTTTATGGAGTAAATCAAAATTTCAGTATTTTGACGAATTTTTAACTAAGTAAGTAAGTAAGTGACTTTTCCAGACAAGCGCACAAAAAATTGACGAATTTTAGCAGTCTAATTCTTTCACAAAACTCTTACGTCTGGAGTCCGAACGATTCCTCTATTTATACCACAACGGATACTAGTACATACATATTAATGGAATGCGCTACTTTGGGCATATAATTAGATTTGAGGGTAGGTGGGTAGAGATCCTGATGAGCAATAAAATCTAATCGGGTTTACGCGCCCCACATTTGGTATTGGTGGTGCACAAGAGTATAGCTAACAGAAAGGAAAAAAACCAAGTATGATAAAATATTTTATAAAGATAAGTAGGGGTCGATATATACGTAGCCTAGTTAGTTGTAGTAATATAGAAAGTTTTAATGCTACAGAAGTTTCATTAAGTTTAAGATACTTTTCAAGTCTAATAATATAAATTAAAAAAGAAAACATCAACATTTTTAGGGATAAATTTATTATGATATACTACATTTCATAGCTAACATTACTGTAAAATATCGAAAATATGAACTTCAACAACTGATTTACAGGAATACTTGAAATAGCTACATTCACTTACGTCACACATCTAAAAAGGCAGAGTAAACAAACTGCATTTTGAAACTTCGTTATTTGACGACACTTACAATAGAAGTATAGTTATTATTATTTAAAATATAGTTCTCAAACAAGGAAGCTACTTACGGTGAAGTTTCTTCATTTAAACGAGTTTGATAGATCTAGTAATCGCACAGTCAGGTTTTGAATGACATACATTGTTCCATTTCCAACTATTTATTTAATATTTATTGTTTTCAGCGACAAAAATCGACTTCAGATTTCCTTATTTATTTGCACATTTATCCACCGTCATATTACTTGAACTAAATCTTGTCTTAAAAGAATTGTGAGACTTGCGATGAAACGAATCCTTCGAGTTGGAAATGGATTAAACAATTTCCACTAGTATTTCCCATGTGTTTTGAAGCTTTAGAAAAGACTATGAACTAAACCTCTAAAGATCCAATAGATTTATAAAGAATTCTTATTCAATTTTCGATGTAATTTTGGTTCTTAGATAATCTTACAGGACTCAAATCTCATTTCTTCATACTCGGATTTAGGGATTTATTCTCGAAAAATAGGTCTACAATCGAGCTGCAGTTTTATTCAATTTACTATGAGAGTCCTCTTTACAGAGATTTACAGTTGAATGAAACTGAATTTAAATAACAATTCAACAGTGGTAAAAGCTATAACTAGTAAGGAACACGATACTTCATGCTTAGTTCTCTAATACTGAAGATGCCCCAATACACGAAGTGGATTCAAAATAAACACGTATTCTTTCCTTTCTTTCTCTTCTCTTTTTTTTTACCTCGTGCACGCAAAGATACTGGTTTTGTGAATACCTATACCTATATAACATTGAGAAGAATGTAGTCTACGTTAAAGAAATGTCACCACTAAATATCAAAGTATGATAAATCACAAAACAACATTCCCGTTAACCCAAGCATCTCCGGAAGATAGACATTCCCTTCTTCGGGGATGTATTGAGAAATATGGTGAAAAAAAGTTTAAATCTTTTTTTTTCTTGTGTATAAGAACAATAATACTTTAGCATGAACACACCTTCTACAATTTTTTTTTATTTTATGTATATCATATGGAAGTTCTAAGATGGAATCTTTCTTTCTTTCCCCACGATAATTATGTACATAAAGCTAGAAGTCTTATTTACCTAAGGGTGAATTTAAAAAAAATAGTGAATTTCTAGAAGAATACAAAAGTAAAAGAATTCTTATTGCAGACACCAAAATATTCAAGTTCATTTGTCTCAGGCCTAACATTAGTTTTTAACTAAGGCCCATATTCGATAAACAGATAAATTAACACTGTAGCTTGTGTATGTTTTTTTTTTTGCTTTAATTTAGTTACGGCCAAACTTTATCGTACTAAATACTGTCAATAAATAAACTTATAATGTTATTCTACGACTTACGTTAGACCTTTTTAAAAACGTTGGTAAGCTTTTAATGTGGTGTACAAAATGTTTACATCCGCATCTAGACAGTAAGGTGTGCGCGCATTTTCAGGACAGACAAAACTGAGTATTGTTAAAGTACATTATCCATTCACATACATCATGTTTTTCACTCACCGCACAAGTTCCACTTACATCATATAGATTTTTTAAGAAAGATATATATTATGGAATATAAAGTATCTTATATTTCAAAAATATATGAATCTCATTGAAAAATTTTTACATTCATTTCAAAAGTAATTTTAATCGTTAAATTTTTCTGCAACTAATTTAGTAATGCAACATGTAAAAAAATTACAGTGTCTAACATTTTTATGTACCCTTGTAAATTTTGCTTCAACATTTCATTGGTCGATTCGTTGTTTCACTTCACGCAATCCTAATATTTACATTAAGTGTTATTTTTTTCTTCAAAATAACGAAGAATTTTTGAACCAGTTTTTTTAAGTCTTTACCAATTACTATGTATAGTTTATGTTTAAAATTTAGGTAATTAAAGTCAGCTTGAGTTTACTATGCACGCTACATTCGGACTGCTAAAACGTAATCACAGTCACCAGCATTTTCGGTTTTTCTGCTGTGCAAACTGTTGTAATCTTCCTGCTATTTGCATTGAAATGAGCTCTCAGCAAGCCCAAGTCTCAGAAATTGTCTCCTTCACGAGCATTTGCTGCTTCACATACTTCATTAAACTAAGTTTGCTTTCAGTTTCTTCACGAAATCTTAATGATAAGTGACTCCGTTAACGGTAATAAGTATAATTTTACGAACTTTGTTGAACAGAAAAATATATACAGTAATTTTCTAGGATGAAAAGCAGAAGAATACATAAAGGACAACCACTTGAATAATTTGTGCAGTTTATTTAAAACATTAATGCAAGCGCCTTGGAAATAATTGAATTAAACCAGGTTTCCATAAAAACAAAATTTGTAAGATAGAAACATTGTTTCAAACTGCGAGAGGATTGCCATTGAAGAAGAAACCAGCTGTGACCAATTCTTCTAGTGACTACTTTTTAACTGAATTGTTCATTTTACCGTTGCTAATGAATTTGCTTCTTAAAGTTTAGCGAACTTTATAGCATACAAAGTGATGTTTTTCATACATTTTGTAAAAAAAGTTTTGATTGGCTGAAACCAGAAAATTTATAGTCTGCGGCATCGTTCCTCTGATGAAAAATTAATTTTCGTAGTTTTGAAATGAACTTTGATAAGGAAATTTTTTTTCTTGTCCTTCTTCTTTAATAATAACGCAAGGTCAATGTTTGGAATTTGATCTTCATACTTCAAGAATACTTTTCTATGTTGCTGTCGTCTAAACATGATTTTATCTCTTCTTCTTCATTATTCACACTGGCTTTCACTTTTTTCAAGTAAATGATAAGGTCGTCAGGTACTACGACAGCAGTGTAATTAAAGCGTTCTATAATTCGACAGAATCTGCAGATTTGATGAACCTTTAGGTGGCGAAGAATTGATTACACCCCAGATGTTAAGATCTCCATTCTCTTTTCAAACAAATCCAACCAATCATGCTCTCTAATGCACTTCTTTGTCAATCGGTAAAAATGTGTGTGAGAGAGAGGCATTGATGAGCTTGAAGGCGGTAATAACAAGAACATCATGCTTGACTGATGACACACAACCATGAGGTGGCAGCTCTTTTTTTCTTTATTGTCACTTAAACTGAATTCGGCTTGAATGTCAAACAACCAGCCTTCGATCATCATTCCCACGCTGCGCTTCTCAAAATTACTTTAATATTTTATAAAAGTGAAGCCCAGTTTAGAAGCATAATTTCATATAGCGCATTTTAATCTCCCTATATTTTAACAAACACGGAACAAAAACGTTTTATTACATTTTATCGTCGTCGTTCGATCCATGAATAATTTAAACCCCGGTTTTTTTAAAGTCTAGATAAAAGTATATATATATATATATGCCTATTGATAGAGCATTTTGATGATGACGTAGCCATTAGTGTACACGTTATTATCATTTCTTTAGCATAACTCTCCATAAAATCAGCACCGTTACACGAATTAATTATTATATATTTCTAGATTTAATATTACTGAATAATTCATATTTCTTTACAATTTTGCATTAAGATTTTTGTTGCCCCCCAGTGGCACAGTGGTCTGTCTGCGGACTTACAACGCTAGAAACCGGGTTTCGATACCCGTTGTGGGCAGAGCACAGATAGCCCTTGTGTAGCTTTGTGCATAATTAAAAACAAAGCAAACAAACCGTCTGTAAAAAAAATAAAATAATCATACAAAGTACATTAATATACAGCTCTGGTGAAACTTTGATTATCTGTCCTTTAGAACGTATGATTTTATATATGAAATGCTTGACTATCGTGAAACATGAATGGTTAGCTCTTGAGAAACATCTTGTGACTCAGTGGTAAGTTTAAGGACTTATAATGCTAAAATCCGTGGTACAATTCCCTATGTTGAACAGACCAAGATAGCCTACTATGAAAATATTTCAGTGCAATAATTACTTTTAGGAACAAGTTTAATGTGAAATAGTTTTCACAAGTACTTATATGAACTGAACTTCCCCAAAAATATCAACTTTTTACAGACGGAGGATTTCTATTTCCAACTGAGCATTTTCGTTTTGATAAAATCGTCTTTATAATTTAGAGCAAATCTCCTTCTTGACAACTGCGCCCCCAAGTGATTCAACAGTAAGTCTGTTAAAATGCTAAATACCGGGTCTCGATATTCGTAGCGGGCATATAGCACAGATAGCACATTGTGTAGTTTTGTATTTAACAACAAACAAACTTGGTACCTGCATATTGCACATATCTTTCATATTTTGATAACATATTGGTTTACAAATCTCACAATTAGTATTCCTGGTATAGAACGTACATTAATATTTAAGAAGGCACGGTTTAATCCCGTGATAAACTTCTGTATTTCGAAGCTGGCGGGTCGGTTCGAATCCGTGCGATATCACAAAACATTCCCCTTATATTAAGATGGAGATGCATAATAAGAGTGATAATCAGTCTCTTAGCAGAATGATGTGTGGTAGAGAGCTGCTGACTGGCTGTCTTCACCATGCAATATGAGAAAATATCAAGTTTTCCACAATTTTTATTAATATAGGATTTTTTTTTCGTTTAGTCTGCTGTTTTTGCAGACACGCATGGTCCGGGCAACAGTTGAAATTGTTTCGTTCTGTTGCCTTTGCGCCTTTATTGTTCTCAATAGCATACAGTATCTATTCTGCCCGAAGTGATGTTGCAGCATCTTCGCATATTAGTGTAAGGAAAGATCAACAACTGCAACATCCTTCACTACTCGAGTGGATAATGTCTGTATGTTACGACTAACGAATGCTGTAAGAGAATGACCAGTTACGTGTTGACGCTATCACAAAGAAATGATTCGAGCCTTAGAATTTTGAGAGTTCTGCTTGATTTCATTGCGAATAGTTCTCCAGATATTTGTTTGCATTTCTTTTTTTGTGTTTGCTCTCTTAGCTGACAATCTATTCACAGATCCAGTAGTGTAAGTGTCTGCCCAAGTACCCACAATGTTTTATTTTTCTTTATTTATTTCCTTTTTTTCTTGCTCTGTCTTTAATAAAGATTGTTTAACTTATCATCACACATGACCAGTCTGCTTATTTCTCACACAGCTTAAACCTTTTTCAGTTTTCAAATACAGATTAATTTCAAATATATCTACTCAATATCGGACCTGGCATGGCCTGCTGTTTAAGGCGTTCGACTCGCAGTATGAGGGTCACGTACTATATGTTTGCTGACTGGGCTAGCCACCCGGATGTAAAAATTTCTTGGCCTACAACATGACCGACCGGGGCTAAAGTCGAAATGGGGGAGAAACATGTCAATGGTTGCAAGGACATTATTTCACCTGAGAATATCACTCCTCTGGTAAGTCGTTCAAAATTAGGGACGGTAGCACGTGGCCTAAGGAGCTTTACAATAAATACACAAATTAATATTGTAGTAATGTATACCTGCGCAATAATTTATGTTGCACGTGTATTTTTTTAATTTATATTTAGATGAAAAGAGTGGAGATTACTCACGCAATGTGCTTTTCAGGTCAATTATTTTACAGCCAGGACTGTTTATTACTATATATGTATATTAAACAAACTAGGTATTTATATGTCAAAACAGTTTCTTTGCCAAAAATTATAGTTGTCCCTTGAGGATGCTGGTGCAGAAGGCGCTAACAAAACATAAAATTCAGTCTCTACGAAGTAATAAAGCTCGCCATATTGACATCTAAGCAGTAACACAAACAAAAAACGCGTCTGGAATTGATTTTACTCACTTATCTAGGAACTTTTGGTACGAAAGATACGGACATGTGGCACACAATAAAAAAAAAAAAGGATATCGAATGGGGTATCAACATATCTGGACTAGGAACGATGATTTTTGCAGGGTTTTAAGTCTTCATTTTTGTATTCCAATCTATGTAATGAGGTGATATTTTCATTACCAAAAGCAATTTAGACGATTTTACGCTGTAATCGTGAAAGGACGTTAATCGCTTATAATAAACACTTCCTGAAGAAAACATTATTAAACTGAGCATCCATAATCAGATGATAAACTCACAGCTAACTTATCTTGATTAAATTATGACTTCAGTCTGTTAATATACAGGCCCTCTTTTATACTTGTCATCGCGTAAGTAAGATATTAAAACAGTTTTATTGGACGATCAAGTCACACTCATCTAAGGCACGTTCAAGTACACTAGACTTATATTTTCTTGCTTTTAAACTGTCAGGAATCGGGAGCCACCTTGTGGTAGAACCCACTTAACTTTGTGAACAACAAGGGCATTTGAATTGATAAACAATGTAATGCGTTCTCAATAACGGTATTCCGTTTTTGAATCTGAAAATAAAATACTGGAATCAACACCTGGGGTAAAAAAAAAAGCGTCATAATTGTATGTGAAAAGAAAAGGTCTTGTAAAAAAGATTGTGAATATTTATGAATACATATTTCGTATATTTCTTGCACATCAATATCCATACTGTGGTGCACGTGCATCAAGTTGAGGCCAGTAAGCGATCTTTAACCACTTGGTGCAGAGATATGCCATAATCCGATGTAATCCTGATTCTGCAATGTTAATAATGTCCTTATACTTAGGAAAGCATTTTTATCTGTTTTAGCTAAAGATGTCAACAGGGTTTCCGGCACATGTGAACCAGACATTATTCTATCCTGCCAGTACATTTATAATGTATTAAAGAGAATAAGAGGAGAACAGATCATTTCCATAAAAGAAAAACCCAGTGACCACGGGGCCAAGAGTCTTCTCCTTCAAATTGACAATGAGAACCTGTTGAAAAGGTTACTTCAACTTTGTCGCCATCATAAAATTGGATCTACACTTCCGGGTAAAATTATCAAAACAATGACAGTCTCATTTATTATGACGTAGTCTTCTGATGATGTACATCGAGTATTGCTTCTATGCTGCTGTCTTCCTGATGTCCATCGAGTAATTATTTCTTAACCTATTGGTTCTACTAATCGTTTAACTATTTCTTAATTTTCTTCCTCTGGTGAATTGTATTGCTGTGGCAATCCTCAATCAAAACAAATGCCTTGTATACTGCCATGTCACGTTTTTGCATATTAATTGTGAACTGTTTCGCTTTCTCAAGAAGTGGTTGACAATTATGAATGACCTAATCTGAGTTAATTACTGCAAGCACGTGACTACACCTTAGAATTTGACTCTGACTCTGGTATCTCTGTCAAAGGTTCAGTCTTGGTCCTGAGAGGTATTTGCATGTCTGGTGAAATCCAGTATAGACTCGATACTTGTGAACAAGTATTTGTATATTTCAAAAAAAGTATTTAAATTATTTCACCTATATTGTCTTCAACGGCCCTTGGGCTTCTCTTTCTTTGTTTCTGACCCACAGAGTTGAATAGCTTTCTTAAGGAATCGCTATCTTCTTTTTATTTGTTTCTGACCACAGAGTTGAACAGCGGTCAGAAACAAAGAAAAATAAAATAGCGATTCTTTAAGAAAGCTTTTCAACCCTGTGGTCAGAAACAAAGAAGATAGCGATTCCTTAAGAAAACAAAGTTGAACAGCTTTCTTAAGGAATTGCTATTTTATTTTTCTTTATTTCTGACCACAGAGCTGAACAGATTTCTTAAGGAATCGCTATCTTCTTTTTCTTTGTTTCTGACCCACAGAGTTGAACGGCTTTCTTAAGGAATCGCTTTCTTCCTTTGAATAAACTGAAGAACAATAATATTTCTTTAACAGCGTCCACTATATTTCCGATGATGCAGGGTATGACAGAGCTTTCTTTGATTCGTGCCTGTACACCAACTCTCTTAGTAGACGATGATTCCGCTCCATCATAAGCTTTTCCACGAGCATTACTCGTGCTCCTTCAAACTGTGAAGTATGGCTGCTGTACAATCCAGATAAAGAAAGTCAGATAATACTTCCAAAACCTATGGATTATAGGTTTGTGTCTCTTATTTGATACTAAATGAGACAAACTCTTTATCTACATACTTTCCAGTAAACGCATCTTCTATTATCGAGAAGAAAGCTTCATCTTGTCGAATAATTTAGCAATTCTTTCCTGGATGTAGGCACTAATCACGTGGATAATTTCATTCTTCACCGTGTTAGATGTGTCATCCGGAAGACCTCTAAGCATAATGCTTTAATTTCCACAGCTTCCGCTATAGTTTCCAGTATTCGCAGACTTTTCTCATATAACTCTTGCTTCTGTGCGGAAACCTTAAATGGTTTGTTTGTTTGTTTATAATTAAGCACAAAGCTACACAATGGGCTATCTGTGCTCTGCCCACCACGGGTATCGAAACCCGGATTCTAGCGTTGTAAGTCCGCAAACATACCGCTGTGCCACTGGGGGCGCCTTAAATGGGATAGTAGTTTTTGAGGTGTTGAACTCCATTTAACTTAGATGCACCAACTTGAATGTATAGTATCTGTACCTAGTATAACTCGGTACAGATTAGATTTTGACAGAGTTTTCGAATGGAAGGGACATTAAAACACCTCTTTTATTAATTCCAACACCTTATTTTCTTGAGAAGCAGATACACTACTTGCAAAGCCCTCCTTGTTGAAAAGGACTGTAAAACAGCCACTTAAACTACTCTAGCTATGAACTCTGAAATATCCAACCTTTAATCTCATATTTTTCATTAAATTTCAAAACTTCCTTTAATATACAGTACTATGCAAAAGTGTTAAGACAGAGTCAAAAAAATAGATTGTAGGCTACTTTCAAAGAACAATGGAAGGTAAATCCCAGATGAAACATCAAAATTTTATTAATCTTCATATTTAGTACAACAGAAACACAGTAGAAGTGCTTGAGTTCAGCAAACAGATAATATTTGGTGAGTCCTCCTTTTGCTTTAATAACTACAGACAGTCTTTCAGGTATTGTTGCAACATATTTCATAAAAGCATCCTTTGAGAGTTTACTCCAAATGTCTCTAATACACTCCCATAAAGTTTCTTTGGAA
>NW_013665693.1:1122814-1138355 GCF_000517525.1 Limulus polyphemus | reverse complement strand
GCTTTTTAGCAAATTTCGGTGTCTTGACAATATTTGGAGATCAAAGTAAAGGTTTTTTAACTGCTACACGACCAGATATTCCATTTTTCGTTTAGTCTTCTCACTACTGTAAATCTGGACACTTTTCTGTCATTTGGTACATAGCTGTTTATCTCATGCTTGAGATCAGTGGCAGTCTTCTTTCTGTCCCGAAGACTGCATAAAGGAAGATACTTAACATCAGTGCATTGAGTTTAAGTGTTCTGCCTCTTCCTTTCCTATTTTCAAATTTACCTATCTCGGGCTCACGATCTATGGTGTACTTGACAGTGTTTGGGGAGCATTTCAAGTCTGCGGTAGTTTGTCACGTAAAGCAGTGATTCTGAACGTTGGGCGCACGCCCCACAGGGAGGCAATTTGAATATATATTGTGAAGAGCGAAAAACGTTCCGTGACTCAAAACTGAGTCGTCTGGCACGGTTTTTAAATTTGTCATTCATTTATTGCCGGTGATCGCTAGATTTGGATCAGTTAAACATCAACTTTGTGAGGTGTAGAAGCGATGCGATAAGTTAGGTTAGGTTAAGTAAATTTCTATATTTTACATTATATTATTATACCTTTTCAACATCAAATTTGTTTTTATATTAAGGGGAATCAAATTTTTTGAGATGTCGAGGTGGGACATCAAGCAAAAAAAGGTTAAAAACCACTGACGTAAAGCTTTTATGCGAACTCTCTGCTCTGCTGACAATTCTGTACGCTTTTTGGGCCGTGGCATGACAACAAAACTTAATATATAGTGTTAGACACTGTTTTTATCAAGGTTTATTTGTGGAGTGCAATTAAATTGATTTGTTCTAGCTTATACCGGTACCATATACTAGCTCCTTGCTATCTTCTTTCTATATAGTTAACACACTGCATGGAGTACCATTACAGTTATTTCAGACCCTAAATTTGATCAGTATGTTCATTCAAGCAGAACCCTTATGACATGCCCTTGATACAAGTATATGGGAATTCTAAAGAATGATAAGTATTCTCACCCTGGTTCATTCATTTGTCAACAGGGATCAGTGAAGCATTACCATAGTGCTGAAATTTACATTATGTAATGACATGGAAGAATTAGCCCCATAAAATGGAAAGACTGACATAATATTCTCTCGTCCTAACACTTTTGCACAGTACTGTACTAATCGTAATTAGTGATTTTTTTGAAGAAACAGAACGAAAGATAACTGCCAGTGAGCACTTATAAATATCTCAATTTACATTATTGGTATAAGTGGACATAGATTGTTTAAGTAGTTTTAGAACATTCAAATATTGAATTATTAATTGATGGTCCGATATTTGAATATTCTGATGGTGTTTTTTTACGTTTTAGCAGATATCTCTGTAACTATTTTTTATAGTTTAACGATTAATGTTACAAGTTTGTTGTACTCTTTAAAATAACGTCAGTTTTACTCAGGTAATCTGATTTACCTAATACAAGCTCTTACGTGCGGGGGCATAAAGATTAAATTTAGGGATTGAACTAGTACATTAAATCAATAATTCGTATTTATGTGCATAATTTATCTCACACATAATTTACTTTACAACTACCTTATTTTACACCCACTTTATTCCACAGTACAGAAATAGTGTTACAACTACTTTACTTTACTCAGCATTTATTGATACTCTGAGTGCTTCTTTATAAACTAAATTAGAAGTTCTTTCTCCCTTCTGGGCCAATATAAAGAGATTTCTGCGCAATTCTACTGTTGAACACCCAACATAGAGGCCCAGTATGGCCAGGTGGTTAGGGCGCTCTACTCGCAATCTGTGGGTCGCGAGTTCGAATCCCCGTCACACCAAACATGCTCGCCCTTTCAGCCGTGGAGGCGTTATAATGTTACGGTCAATCCAACTATTCATTGGCAAAATAGTAGCCCAAGAGTTGGCGGTGGATGGTGATGACTAGCTGCTAAAAGAGGGACGGCTAACGCTAATAGCCCTCGTGTAACGTTGCGTGAAATTCATAATAAATGTATCAAACAAACTTTATTTAGTAATTTGTTATCACTATCTGCTAGTACTTGTTATGATACTTAATTGCAGTTTTATCAAAATACACAATAGTTTTTATTTGTCATTAAGCACAAACCTACACAACGGGCTATCTGTACTTTGCACACCGCGAGTATCGAAACCCAATTTTTAGTGTTATAAGCCTTCAGACGTTCCGCTGAGCCACCGGAGATCAATAATTATATAAGAAACACGTTCAGTTATTAACTCTGTTTCTCGCGAAGTGTTCCATCTAATACGCAAAATGATATCGTTTCAGACATTCAATATATTTTCCTTTGAAGCCGCTTATATCTTATTTTTATCCTCCAAGGCCTCTCAGAACTATTAAGCTGATTTAATCAACCATTCATGTGCAGATCCAAGGACTGCAGTAAAATATATAATCTTGATCCATTAAAAGCTACATGTGTAAGATAAACTGTTCTTTTTACGCTCTAAACTTGAAAACAAAAGTATCCTGAATACCAGTAAAATACTTACAATAATATTGGCATTTGTCATTTCAAAATACAGTTCAACTACAAGTACAATAATAACAATTGATGTGCTCTGAAATTTCAGGAAAGGGACAGAAAAAAAATGTTTTTGTTATCAAATTAATTTTGTAATGACGTTTTCGCTACGTTTCTTTTAAAAATCGTACTCAGATTTCAGAAGTATAAAAAAGTGAAAATTACAGAGTGAAAATTGACAAAGCAACTCCATAAACGTTTTTGATTCTCTCGACTATCTCATCAACGTGAATTCGCATAAAAAACACGAAAATATACTAAAAGTAATCTGTATGTGATCACAATAATTATAATCTGTACGTTTGACTTAAATAAAAAAATATATTTTTTTTGCACATTCTTTTGTTGAAAATGGAATGAAAGGCGGATTTCACTTTCACACAAATGTAGATTAGCACCAACGAAAGTCTAAAACCGAGTGATAAAAATATTTAATGGAGTGTCTGATCTTCTTCTGTCGTAGTTCGAGAAAGCGTTATTTATCTAAGTCTTTCCTCTGTAAATTTAATTTGAAAAATTAAGTTTGATGCATGATCGTCACTTTAAATTCAAAATTTATTCAAGAATAGTGTTCTACGTTCTTCGAAACTCGAAATCTAATTAAGCCTCTCCTGGTCTCCAGATTCTCTTATTCACCGCTTGACTGGTCGCTTTGTATTGCTCGCATTTTCTGTGCATTATATTACTGAAGAAGGGAGTGCCCTTAAAGGTCCACTGCATTCTTCTTAAATCCCAGCAAACATGTAAACATTTATGTTTCTCTCCATCATCTCTCGTCTGAGTCGTCCAACAAGATAATCTTTGTAAGAAAAGTTTAGAAACAACATAAGCAGAAAACTTCTTTGGAGAAAATCTGATTGCACGTTTGAGCTTTGATGAGTTTTAGAAAAGTCCCCATTTCTTCTTGAATGTCAGATGAAGCTAGAGTATAAAAATAACTATTCTACGGCCGCAACAGACAAAAAAAAAACTTCTACATGACACTAGAGTAATTCTAACATTCGGTCGAGCATTAACTGAAAGTCTAGTTAACACAGCCATTACCTGATTATCTTATTCCTTTGGGAAGAGCTGTGCTAGAGTTTCGCTGAAACAAAAAAAGAGAGAACGTACGAAAAAGAAGCGAGCTTTTATAAAGACTTTAATGCACAATATAATTCAACTGGGCTTAAGGGACCTGAGGATAATTTTCTATTACAAAAGGGACGCTGGGAAAGGCATGCTATCAAGTTAAAAGAACTAAAACAGTGGAATGTGTCTTGGAAGTTCATTTCACTTTCTTCATTAACGTAAAATTTATTGTCAAACATGGTGAACGTGCAGTGATACGTACGTAGTGCTCTTCTATGTATCAACGTCATCATAAGTCCTTCATCACCTGTTAATTAACTAAGCCTAAGAATTCTTGAGCAACTTCCCTGGCTAAAAAATAAATAAAATAAACCTGCTTTTCCTGACGAACTCAAAAACTATATAATCTCTCCAACTATGTTGATGCCAACGAAAATATTTCGTACTTTTAAGCAAACTGGAACATAAAAGTAAATTGACTGAATACGATCTAGAAAAACTTAACGCAGTAACAGGCATTTTTTAAAGAAAGGAGAAAAAGTATCAAATAACGGGAAGTGATACGGAAACTAGGCATATCATAGTTTTGAATACGTGACTATGTTTAGTGTATCAACGTGTATCTCCGAAAGAAGTCAATAGCCCATTAAACTGCATTAGCATTGACGCGCTCTCACAGAATATAGCTACAAAACAAAATACACAAGTTACACTTTATTTTAAGATGTATTAGCACCTATTTCAAAACCTGATCGTTAATGTAGCAAAAAGAGCCTTCCTTATACGATCATACATTCTGGACATTCACTTCTTTAGTGACACGGCATAACCAGATGGTTATGGTTTATTTGTAATTAAGCACAAAGCTACACAATGGGCTATCTGTGCTCTGCCCACCACTGGTATCGAAACCCAGATTCTAGCGTTATAAGTCCGCAGACATACCGCTGTGCCACTGGGGGGCTGGTGGTTATGGAGCTCGACTCGCAATCTGCCGTGGGGACATTATAATGTGACGGTCAATCCCACTATTCGTTGGTAAGAGAGTAGCCAAAGAGTTGGCGGTGGGTGGTGATGACTAGCTGTTTTCCCTCTAGTCTTACAGTGCTAAATTAGGGATGGCTAGCGCAGATAGCCCTCGTGTAGCTTTGCGCGAAATCCATAACAAACGAAACGAAACCAACCGTAACAAACGAAACGAAACCAACCGGTATTGCACATGTGCAGTGGATTAAGTGACTGATTGTGAATTTATAAATAAAAACGAACTCTTGCTCTATATTTGCATTATAAAATATTTATTTTGAACAACAATTGATTACAATTGATTAAGAGTGTTTTCATAGGTCTCCGCATATTTCAAATTAATCTTAACAAACTGTAAAATTACTTAGCACTATATAACATAGAATAAAACAACAACAACAACAAAAATGCTTTGAAAACTTCCTTAAAAGGAATATTTATAGTATTTTTTATCATTAAAATACATATTACTTCACAAAATTTGACTTACAGAAATGTCTTTGATAAACTTAATAAATTTCATAATTTCTAGCTTCGCTTTTGGACTGAATGCTGGTAGTAAGTACAACAGTTTATTATACTATTATGCTAAACATATTTAAATAATAATTCGTAAACTTGACCACAAAAGTGCCTACTTCTAGGCATTATACTAAAATGTGTATCATTTTTTAGTATTTCTTTTTTTTTTTCTTGCGCGGATTGGCCCTGTGATAAAGCTTTGGATTTGGCAAACCAGGTTCGAATCCGTGTGATACCACAAAATATTCACCGCATTTTAATCCATGGGTGTGTTATAAGAGTGACAGTCAATTCCTCAGTGTGTATGGCGGGGTGTAACTGATTGGCTACTTTCCATTTGGTCATTGATTCAAAATTAGGGATGGCGGCAACCATCTTTATTAGTTATACAAGTCGTTTTTATATTAAGAGTGAAAAACAAAACCGACGTTTTCTTTTAGCACAATGAAAAGTAAGCTCCTGTATTAGTTGTGCCAGTCGACTAGTTTCGGTAACATGGTTACCATTTTTACTTTTCTCAACGTTGTTAGTAACTTCCACGTGACACGAATATCAAAAACAACGATATTTTTTCAGGATTCTAACTACATAAGCAGAAGAGGGTGGTAAAATTACTGCTTTTGTCGCATGAAGCCAATCTGTAAAGGTTTGTTTGTTTGTTTTGGAATTTCGCGCAAAGCTACACGAGGGCTATCTGCGCTAGCCGTCCCTAATTTAGCAGTGTAAGACTAGAGGGAAGGCAGCTAGTCATCACCACCCACCGCCAACTCTTGGGCTACTCTTTTACCAACGAATAGTGTGATTGACCGTCACATTATAACGCCCCCACGGCTGAAAGGTCGAGCATGTTTGGTGAGATGCGGATATCTGTAAAGGAAAGTCAATTAGGTTTGACTTTCCCTTTTATCTTTTTCCTCTGGTCCACCAGTAGCTCAGGTATTTGTGGGCTTATGACGTTAAAAGCTGGGTTTTGAATACACGTGGTGGGCTCATCACAAATAGCCCATAATGTAGCTTTGTACTTAACAACAAACAAACCTCTTTTTTTTTAGAAACATGCCTATCTTAAATTATAATGAACTTGTTAAAATCTTCCCAATACTGTCTCACATCACATTTTAACTCACTCTCACAATGTACTAACGACATCTCTCATCGCCTCAAAATTAGCCTTCTGAAAATTAGAGAAAAAAAAAACAATCATTTCTTTCTTATCTCAACAGGCTGCAACTTAATTATGAAAAATATATTAAAATTATTAAAATTCCATTCTTTTAATCAGAAAGTAGGATTTTTTTTTGTTACTATTTTAATATATTCACAACTCAAATGAAGAATTTCGGTACCTCTGGCATAATGAAATATGATATGATGACGATAGATAGAGAGAAAAAGTCATTAAATATTTCATTTTATCTTAAAATATTGTCAGTACGTCTATTCACGTAAGTTCGGTTTAGTTACATAACATGTACACAAAATTGTAATCTAGTTTATGAAGTACAAATTGGTTACATTAACTGTCACGTTTCCTCCGTTCTTACACACTGAGAAACAAACGGGAAACGATTTCTATGTTTTGTTCCCAAGTGTGTAATTATCAATATTTTCCTTCTATTACTAGATTGTTGTCTTGGATTTCATGCGGTCATTCTATCACAGTGCTTTAAGCGTTGCTTTCTACTCTTAAAATGTGTCCGTTACTTCGATCCTGGCTTCTTATGAATCTTGAATTTTCTCATCAAATGAGAAAGTTAAAACAACAAAAAAAGAAATACTCTGATTTTAAAATATTCAAAAGTAGTTATAGTCTTGGTGGAGTAAAAGTATAGTTTTGTTTGAATTTATGCACAAAGCTAAACAATGGGCTATCTGTGCTCTGCCCACCACGGGTGTCGAAACCCGGTTTCTAGCGTTGTAAGTCCGCAGACATACCGCTGTGCCACTGGGGGGACTCAGTCACTGATAAAATCAAAAATTCATGAAGGAAACAAAGGTTAACCATAATTCTATGAAGCGATGAATGAACAACCCCCACGAATGATGTTTCGAAACATTGAAATGGAAATTTTCAAGCTGGACGGCATATTATGCGCGCGTGGGCTAAACGACTAGGTCAGAAACCCCTCAAGATTCATGTAGAGTTGCCCCTAATTTTGAACTACTAGCCAAGGGACAAGCAGCCAGTCAGAAGCTCCTTCCCGCCATAAGGTTTTTTGAACTGAATAACAGGATTGTCTATCACTTTTTTGACGCCCTCAAAGCTGATAATGCAAAATTTGTTCAGTAGGAAAACGTCTCGAACCCAGGGTCCTATGATAAGCAATCCGATATGATGACTACGAAAACGTGCTAGGCCTACTTTGAAATGTTATATAGCTGATGTGTTTTACAAGAGAAGGTTTAGTATTTATGAATTGAAGCATCATTTTATTTGTGTAAATTTATACTCAAAGCAACGTTTATTAAATAATTATGCGCTAAAATCCCTAAAAATGAACTAAACTTTGTGCACCATTTTTGTATCACGAAGATTCAAGCTTTAGTTTACTAAAGGATTTTGTTTTTTCATCTTGACACTTAACTCTAAATTAAGCCATTTAGGATTAGGTTGAAGCGTTGAAAGTTGTTGTTGCCTGGCTGTTAAAGTGGTGATAAGACAGCGCTACAATCCAATTCCTCCTTGTAGCTCCATAAAGGTTATCAATTTCAAAAACTCAACGCTCACCTGACAAATATGTTTCAAACGAGATCAAAATGTTATTTTTCCATGTTTGTAAACGATGAACAAAATCTATCTATATATCCGTTTATGTGTCAAGCTCTAAGCATTTGAATCTATATTCGCCTGAATCCGTTTGTCATACGAGAACTGATTATGTAACAATGAAAGCAAAATGTTTCAGTAAATATGTTTAATCTGCTATACTTGTCTGCTTACAAGTTCTTCAGTTGTTCTCTGTGGTATTCAGTTGATCATCTATGGTCTTCAGTTGATCATCTATAAATGGTTTGGATGATAATTATTGTCTAGGAAATTTTTTACGTTAGTTGATGTTTCTTATGGCAAGATTTAGTATTTATGAATTTTAGCATCACTTGTTTAGTGTTTAAATTGAACATCTTTAGTCTTTGTCGATTTAAACAAAGGCACGCCCTAACAATACTGAACTATAAGAATTCAATCTTCAGGAAGAACGTTGAACTTATCTGAATTTGTTAAGTATGTATGTCTCTTATCGTAGCCTTAAGCATTTCGTTTACTCAATCTTAAGATATAAGTGTTATAGGCTATCTATAGAGGCACACCCTAACAATACTGAACTATAAGAATTCAATCTTGGTTTGTGTTTGATATTTGATGTTTTTGAATCTTCAACCTGAACGGCTCCTTGTGCGACATAGCAGCTAAATGGCCAAGTCAAAGATTCCATGCCTAATTTATAACTGCTCACCAGATTCCTGGACCAGCAGTCAACAATACGCGACACCTATACGGCTTTTCTTCAATCGAAGAGCAGAATTTATTGTCATTATTAATACACACACATATACGGTTGAAAATACGGCATATCGCAGCTCGAACCATTAATCTACGTCCGGCCCTGATGTTTATCAAGTTGAATATCATTCACGGTTTACGTTATTTAGTATTTATCAACGTAAATATAGCTTACTAGTTCTCAAGTTGAACATACTTAGTTGTTTATCGCTTTGAATATCATTGTAATTGTGTCTAGACTACGTCGTGTATAATTACCTAACTGGTGTTATTTCCTGCTAATTTCGACTAAAACCTTATTAAAAATCGATACAATTTATGTACAATAGTTTTATATAAACTCAATAAAATTACATACTCTTAATTGTAGAAATGTGTGCATTTTTTCTTATAAACGTTTCGGTTGTCATGGGATATAAACTATCCTCATTAAACACCTGCCGTAAAATACCTTATGATCAATAGTTCCTAAAGCACGCCCTGGTGGTAAATTCAAATGATACGGATCATTGCGTTTCGCTGATTAATTAAAACCGTCACTTGTGAGAAAAATTCAACTATACATTACGAGCCAACTCTTATTGCTAAAGGTTCAGCTTTTATACGTTGTTCAGCTTTGAGTAATTTAAAACAAGACCCTTCATCACGCGCAGGTACAATGCATTTGTACGTATATTAATCAGAAAAGATTTCTTACACGTTGTTTTAATAAAAAGAAGTACTGTTGTCAACTTCGAGATCCGAGACTAATAGGCTTATTGGCTTCAACCTGAATGGCACGTACTTCGTTACAAGTTTTAATTGGATGATTAGATGGCAGTGCTATCTTTTCTTTTCAACACTAGAAGACTGCGAGAATATGTGATAAACAAGCTATTCAAGTAATTTATTTTAGAAATATTAAATTTTGATGAAACTATCAGCCGTTCTGAAATCATTTTAGCAAGTTGAAAATAGATAAAAATGAATGTTTATAACAAAATAGCAGGCCACAAAATGTTGTCAATATTGTTGTTCGTTATTCTTTGGAAATACTGCATATTTCTAAAGTTAAAAAAATTACTAATGTAACAAAAATATTTCTATTCGCAAATGATTAGTAAAAATAACATAACTGCTTAGATTAAAAATAAAATGTATAAAAATTAACCCCACCCCACCTCCCGATGTCTCAGTGGTAATCTTAAATGCTTATAACGCTAAAATTCAGAGCTCTATTCCTGCAGAGGACAAATCGCAGATAGTTCATTCTGCAATTTGTAGCTTAATAACAAACAAACTCAAACTATATATATATATACTATTATATTCAACCAAACAATACATAAGTCAGCCCCTCCCCTACCAGTGTCTCAGAGGTAAACCTGAAGACTTACAACGCTAAAAATTTAATTTCTACACCCGTAATGGGCACAGCATAGACAGCCCATTGTGTAGCTCTGCGCTTAACAACAAACAAATGTAATTCAGAATGGGTTTTTTCACAACTTTTAACAAAATTCACGATTTTTAATAAGAGTAGATAATTAAGAAGGGGCTATAGTTTTAATTTTATTGCACAAAATGTGCGTGAAAAATCCTATTAAGAATCTCATTACTAGTTATTACTGATGTAACTGATTTTTTTACACAAAATATTTTATTCACCAGCTCCTTTCTTATTTTTGGTAACTACTTGATCTCTAGTTCTTATTTTGGTAACTACTTGATCTCTAGTACTTATTTTGGTAACTATTTGATCTCTAGTTCTTATTTTGGTAACTACTTGATCTCTAGTTTTTATTTTGGTAACTATTTGATCTCTGGTTCTTATTTTGATAACTACTTGATTACTAGTTCTTATTTTGGTAACTACTTGATCTCTAGTTCTTATTTTGGTAACTACTTGATCTCTAGTTCTTATTTTGGTAACTACTTGATCTCTGGTTCTTATTTTGGTAACTACTTGATCTGTAATTCTTATTTTGGTAACTACTTGATCTCTAGTTCTTATTTTGGTAACTACTTGATCTCTAGTTCTTATTTTGGTAACTACTTGATCTCTGGTTCTTATTTTGGTAACTACTTGATCTGTAATTCTTATTTTGGTAACTACTTGATCTCTAGTTCTTATTTTGGTAACTACTTGATCTCTAGTTCTTATTTTGGTAACTACTTGATCTCTAATTCTTATTTGGAAACTATTTGATCTCTAGTACTTATTTTGGTAACTATTTGATCTCTGGTTCTTATTTTGGTAACTACTTGATCTCTAATTCTTATTTTGGTAACTACTTGATCTCTAGTTCTTATTTTGGTAACTACTTGATCTCTAGTTCTTATTTTGGTAACTACTTGATATCTAGTTCTTTCCTTGATGAATATTTTTGCCTTTATTTTTGGGTGTGGAGAGAGGATCTTATAAAAAACACTTAATATTTACCTCTTTAGCTTCAAACGTTTATATGTTTGTGTGACTTTCAGCTAAAGATGGATAGCTGTAATAACTTATATATGAATTATTTAACAATAGTTAATGGATAGATGTAATAACTTATATATGAATTATTTAACAATAGTTAATGGATAGATGTAATAACTTGTATATGAATTATTTAACAATAGTTAAGGATTCATTTAAATAAGAACCATATTTTGGAATTGTTTAACGAAAAAACATGCACTTTTTCATAAAATGTTAGCCAGGGAGTTCCTTGCCGAAGTTATGGAAAAATAATCCTAATTAATCTCCCCCAGGTAATAAAGTTTCAGTCTTTGTTTCATTCAATAACTTCTGTCCAATACTTCATATTATTTTCTTTTGCTTTTCTCGATAGACATTGGAGTCTACAACATAACTAAACGTAATATGAAATAATTAATATGTAGTTAAATCTCAAATTGGATACATTGGTATTTATAAAGCTTTATACTGGGGGTTTATGATTCTTTATTTAAAATTTGTGTTCCAATTCTTATGCTGCCCTTGCAGTTACTTCCCCTATCGTCGATCTTACTCGGTCCAATGAACATAATTACACATTATTTGCTGACACCACAATTTCCATTATAACAATCTTCTGGGAAGGACAGCGAGTTCAATCTTAGAACACTTAGATTGTACTTAGAAATTGGCTTCCAAGACCATCTTTAAGTAAAGCAAATACACAAGAGCCCATTGAAGCTGCATCGCTTGACATGACAGGTATCTGGTCGGATGGGATTGTTGTTATTTCAATTTCCTCGGCCATACTTCTCGTGAAAACAGAAGTTGACTTCGAGCTGTGGCTGGAAGATTATGAACTTTGGGTTTATGATCCTTCGTCGTCTTCAAGTCTTTGATTATCTTGTTCAACGGCACCAAGAAACGTGTCTACTTTCATCGAAACGTTTTTCTGGTTTGTTTGTTTGTTTGTTTTCTTAGGGTCGAAAGGTTCTCATTCGAACTCATAGTTTTTTACTTGAGGGTGAAAATGTTGTTTTATGGTTGGCTTTAGGCGTAATTTCGAAACCTGCTATTGTCCTGCCCTTTGTACACACCGCCCGTCGCTACTACCGATTAAATGACTTAATGAGGTCTTCGGACTGCCGGAGCGGCTCTCGGGTCGAGCCTGCTTGCTGGAAAGATGACCAAACTTAATCGTTTAGACTTTAGAAGAAGTAAAAGTCATAAACACAAGTTTTTCCGCTCCACTGAAGAAGAGTGAAGGCTTCATTCTTCGAAACGTTGTGTCCTTTTGTTCTACATCGCTTAACAATCTTGCTAAACAAATACCCTTTCTCTTGTAAAGTATCTGGCACATCTTCATTGCACTTCGAATCAAAAGAAATTCGCCGTGAATCAAATGTATATACGCTAAACGTTTATAATGAGGCATTGGTGTATGTAGAGCCTTTATACTGTTTACGCTGATTTTTACGTTTACCCCAAACGGTATACGTTGGTACTTAATGCTGATGTTTATAGATCCACACAACATACGCCAATGTATGTAATCTTACTGTGATCGTGCTGATTATTAAAACACATTATAAGGCATTCGCTGATACTTACACAACCTTATGGTCTTTATACTAATGGTTACAAAACCTTATATTCTGTACGCCATTTATGGAACCCCTCTTACAGCAGTGATAGTTTACATACTCAGTTTCGGACATTTTCAAAGTCTAAACACTACACAAAAATGAACACCAATCACAAAGCACTTTGTCATAAGTTCAGCACACTGATCTTCAAACTGAACCCATAGATTTGAATTTAGTCTAAAGATTTTAACCTTATGAAGTGATGTTACAAAGTTTTTTCAGTTAAGTCCATCAACTATTTAAAAAAAAAGCGTGAATAAAATGATACAGCTGTTCTGCGCCCTCTACCCATAAGTTAAGTGAATTCCATGTTGTTCTGGACAGTAAAAATTAAACATTGTCTCGTTTAACTAAGCCTTATTGTCTATTAATTTCTTGTGAATAAAGCTTTTCAAATCGTCAAATAGATTAGTTCTAAATCCTTGCACGATTCTTGGGTATTCGTTATAACTAATTCACCATACATACCAGAGTTTGTGAATATTATTAAGTTAATGATTCTACTTCCATCTTTATGATTTAGGCTTAGGTAACATCTGGTGTCGAACAACCCATATCCGATCCTTTACACCTTACTCTGAAAGCAGAGCGCGCCTTTATAACTTCATTTATCATATTTGCTGCATCGTTTAGTGCTTGATGTGTCAGACGGCGGTGCGAAACTAGAATTTTGGCGAAATGAACTTTTTAATATCCATTTACACGTCATTAGGAAATGCTGTAGAATATGTGGTAATTCATCAAATAAACGACTCATATCTAATATTTGCTTGGATGTTATTGGGAATAATCAAAGTAAAATCCACTTTCTTTCCTAACCCACTGGTTAAATTTTGTATCTTTGATACGTTAAAACTCAAAACAGTGTAAAAGTTAGAAATAGTATTTTTTTCTTTACAAAAAGGGTGGTAAAAAGTTATAGATATTAGGAAACTAAATCACGTTACGTCGCACCGAAATAAATGCTGGAAATACAATAGACATTAGTCAGCTATATATATATCTTATGCTAAATCGTAAACACCGTATTCTATGAATAATATAGATATTAACTAAGCAACACGGCACAAAAAACGCATACGTATTATAAGTATTAGTCGACTTCTTCATTCGACCTTTTTCAAATTCTGCAGTTAACCCTTAAGCAATCAGAATTGCCAAGAACTTTTACACTCGGGTGCCTGGCCCTGATCTCAACCCTAAAGGGTGAGCATGTTCGGTGAAGGGGATTTGAACCCACGAGCCGCAAATTTCGAGTGAAGTGCCGTAACCACCAGGCTACGTCAGGACTAGTCAACTATATAAATTATAAACAACGCCAGCTAAAAACAGAGTAGATATTAACCAGCTAACACTATGCAACATCGCACAAAAAACGCGACCCAAAATTTTAACTAACATTTCGTTTATATTTTAACGGAAAATGAAAACTTTACGATCACGTGATGTTAGGTTCTTTACTTTCAACATACAGTTTTCTTTGGATTTATGTTATATGTAATAAATTGTTTTTTATATGTCCCTGGTTGTAGCAGCGTTTCCTTTAGTCCGTTATAACTAAAAAGCAGTTAAACACAGAATATTCGTATATAGTTTATTATTCCTTCAGTTTCTTTCTCTTTTTCGTTCTATGCTATGTATTTTGATTTGTATATGTACTTTTAACTTTGTATGTGGTATTTTCAAAATTAGTCCGGCCCATTTTCTGTTCCATACTTAAATTACCGAGAACTCGTCTGGTATATAAAAAATTGTTAAGCCTCGTTCATCTTCCCCATTTCCCTGATATACGCTAATAAGAATACGGCTCTTGATATAAAATACTTTTGTCAACTTACAGTTATGTTTGTTTTGGGTTTCCTAACTTATATTCTCTTTTGCTTTCTCTCATGTGTTCGTAGAATTAGAATTGTGAAAATATTTCTTCGTAAGAACTAACTCTTACTTCGTTCAACAACGATAATGTTGCGGAACATTAAGAATAGTCTACTGTGGAGTACAACAAAAACACTTGGCGATTACGAACATTATTCACTCTAAATTATTATTTTGCAGTCGCACATTGTTATTAAGCTACGTTTTGAATTAAGAAATACGTGAACTATACCAAACAACTCTTCTTTCATAAGTTTCTTACAACTAAATGCCTTTTTCCATCGGCGTCGGTAGCAAACTGAGTTTGTGGTGGAGGCAAATTTGAAAGTGAACGAAGCAAGTAGAAACAAACAAAGAATGAATATTCAAAACAACACAAACACACAAGCACAAAATTATGGAGTAAACAGTACACAAAGAAAAACACCATTGCTACCAACACCAGAACCTCAACAGAATACCAACACAAACAAGCAATCTACCACACAAACATTTGCACAGGCAGTAAAAACCCACACCCAAACTGAAGAAACCACAAAACAAAAGAGGAACACTGAACCCAATAAAACTAAAACAGAGAAAATAGCAAATAAAATGGCATTGGCAGTCGCAAACATATTTTCTGAATTCCTGGAAAAATTTAATAACCTCCAAAACCAAGAGGATTGCAGCACACTAATCATGAAATTAGCGTTAGAACACCTACCAGCAATATTACCACAGTTAGCACAATTACACTTACTACCACAAACATCACAGAACACAAATACCAAGCAAACATAAGGCTACACACATATGCAGCTGAAAAACATAAAAAGGACAGGGCGCTGAATATGAAAGCGATAATAGAATTCAACAAATCAAACCAGCCAACCAAAACCCAAACCCAAGAAGATAG
>NW_013665693.1:1118130-1122804 GCF_000517525.1 Limulus polyphemus | reverse complement strand
ACAACTTGAAAACATAAAACGGACATGGCCCTGAAAAGGAAAGTGATAATAGAATTCAACAAATCAAACCAGCCAACCAAAACCCAAACCCAAGAAGATAGTAAAATATAATAACAGTACAGTAGGGTGGAAGAGGTCTACTAGAACCTGACTCTCCCAGGTCGTAAAAGACTTAAATCCCAATCCGGAGAGAGAGAGAGAGAACAAGGAAAGTTCGTAACAATCTCCTAACTCCGGAAAATTGTTACAATTAGAGTAGCAATTTGGGTTTATTTTGATGTAGTATGGGGTAAGATGGGATGAAAATCATACACACACACAGACACACACAAAATAATATATGATAATAAACATGACTTTCTTTTTTACCTTAAGCTCATTTTAATTCCACCTCTAGCTATCAAATTCAATTTCAAATCTTTATCTTTTACAAAGTGTCATTATTTTGGACCAAAAACTCAATTCAAGTTGAGGGAATTATAAACCTGTTGAAATTTAAAGAGCGGCTGAAGTGGATGCTGGCCCCACTGTATTAAAGATGAAGGGGCCTATTCCCCTGTTCCGATGCCTGTATTTTAATTTTATAATTTTCATATTAAGATTAGTCACACTTTGTATTTTTATATATATGCAGTTTTGTTGTTGTTGTTGTTTTCTCGACACCAAGAAAACAGATATCATTTTATCAACTATAACTTTTACTTGACTGTACTACACGTCTTTAGAATTAAAGAACATTATAATGTAACTTAAGCTTTATACGAATATAGTTGGTCTACTATATTCCCCAACAGTTATTTCTTTTTACCCTTTGTTTTTGCAGTTTGTAAACCCTTGCGATACTGAAAATGAAAAAAATAAAAACTAATCTGAATAGTTTCTTACCAAATCTCGGTCACTGCAATCCAATTAAAACTACATTTTATGTTACTTAATGGCTAATCAGCTTTTTTTTTTTTTCAGGAAATACAGTTAATTAAATTCTTTACTATTTGAGCTTTAATGTAACTGTTATCTATCTCAAGAAATTCCTTGTGAAACGAATAATAAAATACAGCAATAATTTAAATAAAAACTTACCTGAAAAAAGAAAACGTGCATGTACTGAATATATTTGCGCGAGTTAGGTTTCATCATAACTTAGCACAATGTATCTAAAATTACTGATAACAAGAAACTAGGAGAATACAAGTTAGCTTCGAGCATCAACAGATTTCACAATGAACATTGTTACGTATTAGAATTTCAAATATCCTGAAATTGAGTTAACCGATAAATTTAAATTTAGTAGTTAAATTGTACTTTGAATTTAGTATTTACATATATGCCGATGTATCTCCAATTTATGATATTTGCCAACAATATTGATACACACAGTTTTTTAACACAACTACGTTTTAATATACACATAACAATACAATTTACAATAATAGTTATTACAAACAATGATTTATAAACAAAAGTTTCACAAACTTACAAGCAATATAAAGTCTTCTTTCTAGTCTGGAACCTCTTCGATATTTTATCGAGGGTTCACGATGAGTGAGTTAATTACGAGTTGATGTAGGTAGAACTTTAATCATTACAACTATCAAAAAGTGTGTTTTCTGAGAATACGAATTACGGAAAAAAGGAATGTTTAGTGTCATTACTTCTTATCAGTAATATTCTTACCAAAAGTTTATTAAGAAAATATTATCATAAAACTTAAACATCTCAGAAATTTTAATAGAATTGTTGTTTCAATTATCGCTCACATAACTAATACAAAAAAATCCTTTATAAAATTAAATTAGCTAAAACGATATAGTAAAACGTTATTTGGGATTCCATAGTTGATTAAAAATGAACAAATCAATTAACTCTTCCAATTTATGTTTATACGCGAGCATGTTTCATAATAATGTTTCATACGTACTTGTCTAACATTTCTATGACGTAAATAGTGTCCGGTAGAGGCCGCTTGTATGGTTCGGGTGTACTATCAATGCACCAAGCAAATTAAATAGTTTGTACAATGTAAAGAGCACGGTTGGAAATGAAGCCTAACGCTGTTGAACAAAACAAATAAAAAACGTTATCAGATAAACAAGTCACGTAAATGGTAATAAGTTAAGGTGAATAACAAAAGACGAAAGATAATACAAATTAAAAGGAAACAAGGTGAGAGCAATCGCTGGTTCCACCTATCGAGCATTTACCTAATTAGTATATGAGCTATAAGTTATTTATATTTTATATTTATGGCAATGCTACTAAAGACATTTGCCACCGTCCCTATTTTGAATTACTTAAAAGAGAAAATGCAGCCAGATAGCAACATTCTACCATTCACGTTAAGGAATTGACTGTCATACTTGTAACGCACCCAAAGATTAAAGTGCGAGGTATATATTTATGTTATTGCACAAATTCTAACGTGGTTGGTCCGAGATTCAGAGCTCTACCATAAGAGTAGCTTACGCCTAACCTATAATATAAATGAAATAGATTAAATCATCATAAACATACATATAGAAACGACATAAAAGTAAACGTGTTTTAGTATTATATAATTAATAAATTGTGAATAGTTTGTTCCTAACTTTCTGTATATATATTTTTATAGTGAATATTTCGGACGATCCCCAACAGATGTTTAAAGTTGTTTTACACCTGATTCAGCATCAAAACACGAATTTTTATGTAAATTAGAATCTGTCGATAGTTTTCTACATTGATATGCGATTTTCTCAATAAAATATTAGTAAAAAATAAACATTTGTTAACAAATCAAAAGTTTCTATCAATAAACGTAGAGAGCTAAAGCTATATAAAATAGAAGCAGTTGAAATTTTAGTGAAAAAAAAGAAACTATTGGAGATGGGGACAATAAATCAGTTCTAAGATTCACCAGTGCAAAATAAATATCGTAAAATCAAAATCTGATGATTATAAAAATTTATGACCCCTAACGAATATAACAGAAATAACTTATACAGCTAAAACTTGCTAAAAAAGGTGTGTTTAAAACACTGCAAACATATATGTACATCTTTTATATTGTATATTTTTGTCACCTATTACTATAGCTTCAGACTGAATCTTTCTTTTTAAGTTGTTACTTAACCGAGATTTTAACGAACAGATTGTATAGCCTTATTTTGAAAACATTTGAGATGCTTTTTAATATTTCATATAAATGAGAACAGTCATTATAAATATTGTTTTATAAACTATACATATATCACACATGTAAAATAGCATTCACGAGTGATATTTCTTTTTAACTAATATACATATTTTAAGTTATTTATTCTATTAATTTCTAATATCAACAAGTTATTTACCAGCACAGTTGTTTAAAGGCCGCAACAGGTAGCAGCACTTGCACAAAAGCGCTTTAAATAAGAAATATAAAACATTTCATATCTACCAGTGTTCAGTTACTTTCATGATGTCAGAAAAACACGTAGGTTCAAAAAGTCTTGATACAAGATGATAAAAATTATATAACCCGAGCGCTTTTTTATCATCTAGTATTAAGTTAGTGGCATTCATTATTTGTAGAAGCAAACAACTGATTAAAGTTAAACTATACCATAAAAGTACACCAACTTTTCTAGAATACGATGTGCATATTATTTAATAAAAAATATTGCAAGATTTTCTATGAAAGGAGTTACAATACCACCAACAAGAACCATCATAATTCTACAATTTCAGTCATATTAACTCAAATTACAAATATGTGAAATTTTGCCGTTTAACTGGAATTGCCGTTTAAGAAATAACCGTCTCGTCCAGCCTAACGAGAGTTTTTTATTTGAGATTTTTGCCAGTTCAAATTATGGAAATTGATACCGACGAAGGTTTTAATATACATTATACATTAGGGACAGCCAGTTTTTTTTAAGCATTGTTTTGTTTATTATTATTATTATTGTAAATTGTAAAGGAATAAGTTTTATCAGCATCATATATTATATAAATGTTGACCACAAGCTCCAGATAAAAACAAAATAGAATGTGCTCAATTTTGTATATACAATTCATAAAAAGAAGTAAATATTATTAAATGTATAGGTGACAAAGATACAGAAAGTAAAGATTGGGTTACAAAATAGCCAAGTTTTATGGGTTTTATTTTGTGTTTTTATCTTCTTTTGTTTCGAGCTAACGTTCTTCTAAGCTTTGTCTTATGACGAAGAGCCCTAGCTTCAAACGTCATTTTCTCGTAATAAAGATATATAAGACTTGGCGATTTTCTAACCCATTATTTAATTTTCGAATTTACAATTCAAACCCACGTTAAAGTAAAGAACACAGTACTTACAAAATACATCAATATGTCGCGATGGTGCATAATACAATGCTTACTGAAAACAGGGGAAGATCAATTTAAATACGTGCATATAAAATTAGATAAATACGGTAAATAATAAAATTTAAAATGCATTTTTAATAATTATAGTATATGGCTATACATAAATATTGATATCAATAAAGTGTACGTGATATAAAAGGGGAATGACCAAGAACCACAGATGACTATGGCGAAAGGAACTTATTGGTTTCATTGACCAATGTATTCATGAAATTGGGCCCGGCATGGCCAGGTGGATAAGGCACTCGACTCGCAATCTGAGGATCGCGGGATCGAATCCGCATCCCACCAAACATGCTCGCCCTTTC
>NW_013665693.1:1113255-1117185 GCF_000517525.1 Limulus polyphemus | reverse complement strand
TAGATGAACGAAGAGAGAGCAGTAGTTACTTTGAGTTCCATGTATTTTATGATTCTGTTAATTTCGAGCTAGTGAGCCGTAAAGTGTGTTTATTGCACTCGTCGAGAGCGAAGTTATCGAGATTGTGAATCACTGTGATTTATAGCGTGTATTATAAAAGTTGTTAAGTTTAAAGTGACGAGAAACGTACTGATTGTGGAACTACTGTGTACTAAAATTTTGTATCGAGGAAGAATAAACCGGAAACAAACATATAAGCAGATATGTAACAGTATTAATATTATAAATGAGGTACCTCAAGGCTCAGTGTTAGGACCTTCGCTCTTTTTAATTTACACCAATGACATAAATGAAGGAATTAACTTCTTAAATTTTCTAATGATATTAAGATACTTGGTGTTGCTGGTTATAAGGTGGATGCTGCTGCTTTACAAAACGGTTTAGATTGTTTGGTGAGTTGAGTAAATGAATGGAAGACGGATTTTAATTATAAGTTCAAGGTAATGCATGTCGGTTATAATAATTTAAATTATGACTATAATTTTGATGTGAATAACCTTAACAATGTTATGGAAGAAAACAATCTTGGTGTTTTGGTTGATCAGTCTTTTGAGTCATCCAGGCAGTGTATTGTTGATAGTGGTAAAGCAAATATGATTTTAGGTTGTTTCTTTAAAAATATTGAATATAAGTCTAAAGAGGTTATGATTTCTTTTGTGGGTCACAGGTTAGACCTCATTGGAGTATTGTATTTAGTCTTAGGCTATTTATCTTATGAAGTAGTTGGAAAGTGTTCAAAGGAGGGCTACTAGAATGATACCTAGGGTGGAAAGATTGTCGTAAGAGGATAGATTAAGATATCTGAAATTGTTTTTCTCCTGAAAACAGAAGAGGTAGAAGGTATCTGATTGAGGTGTTTAAGTTTGATAAGAGAATTGATAGTGTTGATGTATCATCTTTTTCGTACTTATTGTTTATTAAGGTGAGACAAGGGGCATAAATATAAATTTTGGTGGAGTAGGAGTTATCTTCTGCTAAGACAGTTTCAATTTTTTGACTGGGAAGTTAGCATTTGGAATGTGTTACCTTCAGATGTGCTGTTGCTTTTTTGTTAGTTTAGTAGATGGGTCAGCAAGTGCAAGTCAAAGATGTAAATAGAGAGAAGACAGGAATTACTGTACGAAATGGATTGTGGCAGTCTGTTTTGTATCCATTTGGATTATGTAATGCATCTGCTACATTTCAATGCCTAATTGTGAGTGCTCTCTATGAACTCCCTCGAATGTGGTGCTTATCTACTTAGATGATATAATCGTAAATGAGAAGACCTTTGATAATGCTTATGGTGGGCTAAGGAAAGAGAACCTTAAGCTGAATCCCAAGAAGTGTGAATTGTTCAGTCAACATGTGAGTTTCCTAGGCCATATAGTCAACAAAAATGGTCTATATAGACTCATCTGAGTTTTAATCTGTATAGAATTAGCCAACATCAAAGAAATTGCATCAGATAAGAAAATATCTTGGACTATGAACTTACTATCGTTATTTTGTAAAAGCATTATCTGACACAGCTCATCCTCTATACAAATCACTTGAAAAATCAAATAAGTTTTTAGGCTGCTGATTATGAACAAGCATTCAACAAACTGGAAAAAAGAAATGACCATTACTCCTGTATTAATGTAGCCAACTCTTAATGATCCGCTAATTTTAGATACAGATGCCAGCAATTTTGCAGTGGGAGTAGTGTTATCACAAGTACAACATAAAAAATAACATGTGATTGCTTACTATAGCAAGGCAATAAATGCTGCAGAAAGGAGGCATTGTACTATCCAAAAAGAGCTACCAAGTGTTGTTTGAGCCTGATATAATTTCCATTTTTATCTATATGGGGAAAAGTTTACACATTGGATAGACGACGCAGTATTGAAGTGGTTGGTGCAGTTTTGCAACACAGAAGGCCAGAGAATGTAAACACTGTGAAAAGAGGGAAGTGCCAAATAGTAACTACGACCAGTCTAAAGTACAACAGACTATACTCCAAAGAGTGACACCCACAAACACTGATGAAGAAATAATGTGGTTCAATACTCAACTGAAATATGCTCAAGCAAAAGAAATTAGTTTGAAACCAATTATTCAGTGGATCAAGAATAGTGCAGAAAACCCTTCACGACAAACATTCGTTCCATGCAGCTCGAAGACAAAACTGTACTGGGCACAGTGTAATTCATCAAGCCTACAAGAGGGTTTGTTATGTAGGAAATGGCAAGATACGAGTGGAGAAAAACAACAATTGCAGTTGGTATTTTCAGAATCTTTACATTCCAAAGCACTCCATCTTCTTCACAGCCTTCGAACAGCTGGACACTTAGGTGTTAATAAAACAGTGTAGAGAGTAAGAGAGCAATTCTTTTTAGTCAGATGCCGAGGAGCTGTAGACAATTGGTGTAAATAATGTGAAGTATGCTGTAAACGAAAAGGTCCAGAAAAGAAGTAGCATAGTTAGCTACAATAGTGTTGTGCTCGAGTACCACTAGAAAGAGTTGCTGTCATGTGCTTAGTCTCCTCTGCCATGAATAACAGTGGGAGTAAATAAATCATGTTGTGGTAAACTATATCACCAAATTACCAGAAGGGTATACTGCTCCTAACCAGGAAGCAAAAACTCTAGTAGGGAACTTGTCAATAAATTTATTTTCAAGAATTGGAGTGCCTATGAAAGTTCACTCAAATCACGGATAAAACTTTGAATCAGCCTTGTTTGCAAATAACGTGTCAGATCCTGGAATCAAAAAGACCAGGAAAATAGACCTTCATCTATCTTCCAATGTCATGATGGAGAGGGATAAGCACAAATGAACATTTTTAAACCAGTTAGCCATTCATGTAGATGAACATAAGAAAACATGTGATCAAGATCTTCCACTACTATTTATAAGTAATTGAACAACATTATATGAAGCCATAGGCAACAAACCATCATCACTGATGTTTCGCAGAGGACTTAAAGTACTATTGGACCTTCTACACCAACATTCAGAAGATAGTCACTCAGCAGAGTCTTAGACATATTATGCAGAGAGACTAAGGAATACCATTAATGTAATACTTGCTTTACCTGAGATAGACTTAAATCGACTAATGATAAAATTAAAAGTCGTTATGCTGATAAAACTGGATTCCATTGAACGACAATATGAATATGAGTAATCAGTGAAAGAGAAATGATTGAAGCATTCAATGAGTAATAAGTGAGTTAGTTAAGTGCCAGTCAGTTAGTTAATTGTCGGAAGACTTATTCAGCATTAATAGTAAACATTATTACATCTTGGTTATGTGTTGTTTATCTGTCAAAGATAAACATTAGGTGTACATTTCTCACAGTTTACACTGAACTTGAAATTAAGATTATGTTTAGTTGTGTAGTTTATGTTGAAACGTTTAAGCATTTGAAATTAGGCCTACAAAGTGAATGTGGCTATAATACACCTTTACTAATAAATAAGTTACTTCATTATCACTATGGGGACTGGACTTGTCATTATTTTTATCAAATAATCCAAAAGAACCCTTCTAACGAAATAACACGTTAAATCATCTTTTATTTTAAACTTTTCATTTAATTTTAGGGTAGCCTACAAGTGAGAACACCCTGAACTGATGAAAGAAACGATTAAAAGAGTTTAACATATCTCTTGCAGTTCAACATCTCCACTAGACACACTTTTCCTTTTGTTTTGTTTTGTTTCAACTCTACGTTTGTGTTTCGTCTCTTTCTGTGCGATGAACACACTCAGTGTTCGGGAAGAAACACAAAATATTCTTTGTGATTCGATTTCCTTAAACCTCTGTTACGACAGCGGAAGTCACGCGTTTCTGGGAGCATGCGCACTGGAGTTTCTAGAAGGATCATGACTTATCGGG
>NW_013665693.1:1109094-1113245 GCF_000517525.1 Limulus polyphemus | reverse complement strand
GTAAAGTGTGTGAATCACTATGATTTATAGCGTTATAAAGGTTGTTAAGTTTAAAATGACTGTGGAAATTAAGTGTATTACAAAGTTGTATCGAGAAAGAATAAACTAGTATTATTTAAGAAAGGACTTGTATCGCTGAAGTTCCTCGGAAAGAATTTATACCGGAAATTAACAAACGAACAGAGACGTAACACTTCCAATTAGCAAACCTGAACTGACTAGACTGTGTTAAATCCGCGAGCCAGAAAATACTACACCGGCAATGACATGCCAAGTAGTTGTGTAAATGTGAGAAAAAGTAAAACAACCATAGTCTAAGAAAAGAATGCTGTTTAGTTTGTCATCATTAATGTTATCTAAAACTGTTTCCAGTGGGTTTTTGTAAGATGCAACTTACTGTGAAAATTTAATGTCACAGGTTGCAAGTAGTAATTGCTGTAGGCACTTGGACAGTGAGTGTTGCTGGCTGTGAGGATGCTGCTGCTGCTTTACATAGAATTTAGATTATTTCATGAGTTGGGGGATAAATAGCAGTTGGATCTCAGTTTTAATAATCGAAAGATACTGCACGTGGGTTATCATAATAAACTTTTATGTATATTTTTGTTGGGAATAACCTTAATAGTGTTATGAAAGAAAAGCATCTTGCTATTTTGGTTGATAAGTCTCTCAATTGTACTATTGCTAGTGGTAGGGCAAGTAGGATCTTAGGTTATATTTACAGAAATATTGAATATATGTCTAAAGAGGTTATAATTTCATTCTTGGTCACTGGTTAGGCCATGTTTGGAGTATTTTGTGCAGTTTTAGGCTTCTTGCCACAGGAAGGATATTGATTTGTTGGAAAGAATTCACAAGAGGGCTACTAGGATAATGCCTGAGACAAAAAGTTGGCATATGAGGACCGGTTAAGATTTCTGAAACTGTTTTATATTGAAAAAAGAAGAGTTTAAGGGGGGTCTGATTGAGATGTCTATGATTATTTGGGGAATTGATAATGTCAAAACATCATCTTTTTTTTCCTACTTAATGGTGAGAATGGTGGATTAAGGGACACAGATATAAAATTTGGCAGGATAGGAGTCATCGTCACCTAAGTAATTTTTGTTCTTCTAACAGGGTTATTGGTCTTTGTAATGGATTTCATTTAGAGTAATGGATGCAGCAAATTTAAGGGAGTTTTAGGGAAGGCTTGATAAATAATTAAATGATAAGAAATGGCCTTAAGTGATCGTTTTTATCCTTTAGTTTAGTTTAGTGAACGGGACACCTAGATGTGCCAACACGTCCATTCTTCTCCTTAAGTATTTTGTTTTTTGCAAAGACTGCTGATAAGTAACACATTATGGCTAATTTAACATGACTATCAACATACAGAGAACGGAGACTGTTTTGTTTAATAGATTAAAAGTATTTGTTATTGGTATTATCTATCCATCTATTTTTAGTAGTTGTTTCGGTTGTGAAGTCTATCTCGTTGCGAAAAAGACAACCTGGGATGCTAAGAAACCATCGCTTTCTCTTCACCCCACAGGCGTTAGGGTTTAACTTGATCAATAAGGTTGAATGAAGAAAAACGGTACGTTTTCGTTACCTGAATGTAGAAGGATGAGGTTACTTGTGATTGGTAGATAAGTTGGAAATGGATTGACTCATAATTGGAAATGCCGACACAGGAGAAAGCCGTGAAGAAGTGACGATGTAAGAGGATCCGAGATTTGTGACCAATACATCAGCCCCGTAAAAAAAAAAGTACATATATATATACACATGCATATACATATAGTATAATTAAGAAGTAAATGGTACTTTATAAATAATTAAATGAAATAAAATATATAAATAAAGAAAAAAGATTTAGGAGCATAGTGAGAGAAAGCTCTTTTCAGGGAGGCGGGGAACTAAAAATCCAATGATTGGGCTGGTACTTGAAGATCCAGTGCCGAGAATTAACTGTGGGGGATACGGGAGTACCCCGAAAAACCCACTTTCATTGGTGAAACGTCGAATATTCTACCTTACTAGTGCCGAAACTGTGCAGCTAGAATGGAAAGAAAAATTTTCATTAGGCAACATGTTATTCATATAATTATATATATTTCCTATGAAAGGTATTGGTTTAAGTTAACGGACTGTTTGAGTTGTTTATCAGATTAAATGGAGTATTAATATTTATTTATTTATTTTAAAAAAATGTTTTCTTCATTTTGCTTTCCATAATTGCGTTGCGAGAACTAGAAACGTAGATCATCTGTATGTGAAAATGTGATAATATTATTTGTTGATTATAACTTTATAAGTAGGTACTATAAAATTTCAAAAATTAACTGTTAATACTAATTGCCTACATCATGAAATTAATAAAGTACATTGACATTATTCGTTAGCAAACTTAGAAGGTTAATCATGCACACGTATGAAATTGTCTATAACGTTATTAATAAAATTATTAGGTTAAAGTGTTAGTGTGTTACTTAAGACATTAAGTCTTAACCCAAGGCCAAATTTCGAGCGTGTTTCTCAACTTTCTCGGATTCTGTAGTACTACTGATACTGTGAGTTTTACTGTTCAGCTTTTCTTAATGTTAATGTTTATTGCAGACTGTGCAGTGTTAGTGTTACTAACAATATACTTTTATTATATATATTGTCACTGCTAACGTAACGCTAGTACTAGTACTACTACTACTAGTGTTAGTACTAATAATATTATTACTATAAATATAATAGTAGGAGTATTAGTATTAATATAATGTACTTACTGGAGATCCATCTAATCCACCCCTAAGACCACATTTAATTAATTTCAAAAGGAATTCTTGCGAAATCGCCCAGAATGACCCCAAAAAGTAAAGCTAAAACTTATAAAGGATGTATTGGAGAGATGAATCGTGAAAAGCTTTAAAATTGAAGATTTACATTTTTGATTTTATATATATGAGTGTGTGTGTGTGTGTATATATAATCAAAGGAATAGCTTCAAAACTATTATATCAATTACATTAATTGTTAATAGGCTATCAAAATTAGCACTATAAAACAATAATGAACATAATATAAAAAAATTCCAGAACTTTAAAAAATCATCGCACTTTCCAGTCATAATCCAATGGCCATGACGGAAATTGCCTGTGGTAATAGCACCTAAAAGCATTGGGGATATCCCCATCTATCCAAACAGCAGATAAGAAACCATTTAGCAGTCGTGGAAAATTAAATAAGGGGTGCAGAGTTGAGTGCTCATAATCTCAATTCTTACTGCCTTTCACTGTCTGCAGCCAGTTGTGGGAAGGCAGTTACCCTTAAAGAGATGTATATTAAAGCCAAAAGTAAAAATAGAATAAATCCACCCTAAAAATATTTCTACTAAACATTACCTTAAAAGTTCTAAAAATTCCTAAAGTAGAATAATAAACACCCTAATAATTCTTCACCAAGTTACTCCCAACCTCCAACCTTTTCTGAAAATGATATATTTTATACAAGATCTTAAATATCACAAAATTCATACTAGATCTTAAAAAGAACTACAAAACCTACCTTAAGTACTGTAGGTAGTTCATATTTTTTCTTTTTTGTAACTTTATTCAAGTATAGCATGGAATAGCTGAGACAAGCCCAGCTACTTGAAGTTAGTCTTTCCAGTCCTGTCTATACTGAATAAATTTTAACGTTAATTATTAAAGGTAGCTAACTACTTCTAGTGACAAAAGGTTTTTTTTTTCCTCATTGAATACTTATCTAGTAATATATATTTTCATATTTATTATAAAACCTTGCAAAAAACTTTTTTATTTGCCAGTATTTATAACCATTATTTTCTAGTTTATTATTACAAACAATTAAAAATAGTTTTGATTGTGATGTAATGATGCCTCTTAGCATCATATGAAGAACTACACTATTGGAGGGTGGGTAGACCAAAGATAAGATATTTAAATGCTCTTATCAAAAATATTCAACTGTACTTTGCTGTTTATATTTTTACACTGAATTTTAATAAATGTATATTTTGGAATATTTATTTCTATGTCTATAAAATTTTCAAACAGTTAATTAATAACTTTTATTAAATCTTTTAGATCTAATTTAGTGAAATCATAAGTGGAAACAAAACTAGCGTTATTTGAAGCTTTTATATAAATAGGCTG
>NW_013665693.1:1098977-1108094 GCF_000517525.1 Limulus polyphemus | reverse complement strand
CTTTTAATTAAATCTTTTAGATCTATTAGTGAATCATAAGTAGGAACAAAACTAGCGTTATTTGAAGCTTTTATATAAATAGGCTGTATAACAACTATATACTTGATAATTATTATATTATTTTGCTACATATATTGTTATGTAGATGCATAACAAATATATATTTCTTTTGCTTCCTTTGGGATGATTAGACAAACCACATTACTACTAGAACTTAGTTAAGAACATTGCATCTCAGGGTGCTGCTATTGCACAGAGTCACAATGCGAGCGCTTCAAAATTGGTAGGTCAAATACCACTTACTTACAGCACTACTACAAGTATGGTATCATTAACTTAACATAAATTTTAATAATAGCAAAAGTTGTAACAGATTGTAACTTCATAGCTGTTATTCGTTAACTTGTACACGTAACTGGATTATCAATCGGACCCAGGCTCGTGTCCTAAGAGGAACTAAAAAAAAATCACATTGTGTTCTTTGTTCACATTCGTGCATGAGTGTCTTTATTTTAAACCTAGTTTATATTTTGAGTTTGGTAACAATCAGTTTGTAAACATTAACAACTAGTTTCTGACTCATCGGCAGCACAAATGACAAGGTTCTTTGTAGGAACCATATGTAGCATTTTGTCTCTTTCTAAAAATCTACAAGAATATGCATTTATGCTGATCCATAATTAGATAACATCCAAAGAATTTATGATTTGTTTTTGTTAGTTGAGTTGGGTGATATTTTACCCTAATTCAGGCAGTGGTCATGGCATTGTTGTTGTGCATTATCTGTGGAACACTTACCATTTCCAAACTTTTTGTGAAACCTTTGAGGAACTGCTGAGACAACGAGCCAGAATCTCTGAATGTTTGTTATTGTAGAGATGGAAATGAGGTTAGATTCAAAGTTAACATGCAGATGTAAAGTAGCAAAATATTAATGATGTTACAAGCATAGCATATGTGAATGCAATCACGATAACACACGAGCACCCAAAGAGAATGATGCATGCATACAAGAGTGGTAAACTTACAGATGTATCTGACAGCTTTCTCTCAAAGGAGTATGAGAGCAGAAGGAAAAGAATAATTAAAGATCAGATAAGGAACAGAGATTATGAAGACTTTTTCTGAGTGAAGTGCAAGGATAAGAGGAGAGAGGAGTACTAAAATAATGGCAAAATAACATGACAATAGCATGGGGGGTGGTCCACTTTGGTAGGATAGAAACACCTTAATAACTACTCAGATCACAGAAAACAGCATGACAAAATGATCCCCGGATCATGTTCAATACAGCCACATACCTCACTTTTAAGCTTCCGGATTTTCAGATCTGATGGAATACCCCACCACCTAACAAAATACTCATATTTTGATTATGTGCCTTTGAGTCAGAGATTGGTTATTAAAGAAATTATAATCATTATAGCCTAATTTTTTTATATTGTGATTGAGTTTCATTACTTAGATTAAATTCAAACAATTTTATCATTTTATAAGAATGTTTTTACTCTTTTTGGTGAAATATGTAAGCTCCCGATTCAAGAATGTGCAAGATTACTGCAATGCAATTCTCTCTTCATTTATTTTTTATTTTTTTGCTGCTTAACATTTGCTTCATTGTTTTTATCTATTTTAACATGTTAATTTTCACATGGGTGTGTTTGATTACAAATTTGGTTGTTGAGAAAGGTTTTAATTAAAAAGCATTTGGTTGAGTTAGGTGCCTTTTCTTTTTTTTTCCAGATCCATGGTTGGTTAATCCAGCACTGTTCGTATTACAGTCACTAGTAGTAACAACTGTTCAATTAAACCTACAGCTAGTAAAGTCAGAGACAGTCTCTACAGTGTGTATAGAGCTGTATGTAGGAAGCTGTTTCAGACAGTTTAAGTTCACAGTATGGATAAAATAACTTTTCTTTTACATTTAGAGTACACCTTCTTATACTGGCAGGAAATAACAATGTTGCTTTATTTATATAGGATGATCAACCTAAGCATTATTTTTTGTGCCAGTTAAGTTCATTCTTTTTAACATTTTATATGCATAACATGATTTTTAGTAGCATTTGGCTCTGGTTAGTTTCACACCTTGAATTTAATTAACATTAAGGCACCTGTTTAGGGACTTTAGTTTGCATTAGTTATATTATTTTTAGTCACTGTCACTCATCTTAATTCAAGTCACAACTTTTCCATTTTTAAATCTTGAGGCCTAGCATCAATAGCAGAGTCTGCAGTATTTAGAAGTGTCACTGTAAAGCGTAAACTTTGATTGACCACTTGAGGTTAGTATACTTACTGTTCTTACATGTTTGTAGCTAAAAGCAAATTTAAGTTATATTAATAGTACTCACTTCCCTTTATCTATCAAGTGAGACAATGAGATTTAGTGTTTCAAGAGAAATCTGATTCACAACATTCTCAATTATGAAAGTAAAACTTTATAATCAATTAACTTCAAGGATTGTATTTTGTGTAAGTCATCATAAACTAAAGTACCAAATTTTATAATCTCCGTAAATTTGTGTGTGCATGTTAGCATGGGAAATGTTGAATTTTATAGAGGTAATGCTTAGCACACATACACATATAAGTATCTTTGCGTATATATAATAATATTTAAATATATGTCACAGTCAGTTATATTTATACATACTGTTAATATTTTTTTTTTCGTGTCTAATAAATAAATAACTAACTTATAAACACACAGGTAGTAAAAATTCAAAGTCAAGCTCTGTGCAGTTTGGTTTAGGAATTCTTTTTATTTACTATTCCATCAGCTTTTGCAGATGGTGACCAACAAATTAATTGCAAATCATGTTATAACATCAAAAAACTAAAATTCTGTATTGATTATACATTGGACTAGTTGTAGTGTGCAGAGCAACAAAAATAACACTTGGCTTGAAATATTTGAGCTTAAATATTTACACTTTTTTTTGCAGAGTAGAACTAAAGATTATATGATTTAAATTGTCACAGTAATTAGAGGTTTGAATAGCTTCTTTTCAGTACATTTCTATCTACAAAAATTAGGTTAGTAATTGTGATTTATTTATTTGATATTAAGTATAAGCGGGGGACTTTTGGACCCCATGCATGCTTAAATTTTTATACTTGTTGAAAAGTTTTTTATCATCGTGTGTATAGTTTGGATGCTTCTGTAGATTATTTGAGAAGTTGCGTGTAGATTAGTCAGTGTTGATTTTCATTATTTGTTAACTCTTTCAGCATGCACTCGGTCCCTGAGACCGACCTCATAACCATTTTGCGCTTGTTATAGTTTTCATTCTATAACTTTTAAATTAGTAAGCGTATGTTAACGAAACAATACAATGTTTTCATACGAAATATATCAAATTTTTTTATAAGTCTTAAGGTTTGTAAAGCATTGTTTTTCTCATGCCTTTTTTTTTTTTGTCAATGTACAGTGTGGATTCACAGTAGTGTAATGAAAAAAATTTGGCAAGCTAAAAGATGCAAAGCCTTTTATTAACTGTTTTTGCAATACATTTTCAGCATATATGCAGGAAATTTATGTATTAACTATTACTTTAAATCATATTTATATTTTCAAGCTCACACAAAACTTCTGAACTACTGTCCTTTAGTTTTGTACAGTACTTTTGTATTTAAAACATAAGAACTAACCAAAACTTCAAAGTATTGAGTTTAAACTTTCATGTTTGTGTATTTCAAAAAACAAATCAAACTAACTGCACATATCACTTCATTAGTTAAACCATTCCATAAGTTTATAGCTAATTGAAAAAGTTTTTATTGAGGAACAAGTCTGTCACTAAGGGATGTCAGTGCTTAAGTTACCCCTAATACTGACGTCCATATTTCCAGTTTTTTAATTTAATCACTGAAACTATTCATAGCAAGGCTCTTCATGTTTATTTATTGTAGATTCTTAGAAAAAACTAGAGAAGACTATATTAAAGATTTCAAAACAACTAATAACTTCAAAGGAGAAACAAGGGAACTTTCTAGTTATTCTTCTTGTAGTGAAAAGATCAAAATGAAATACAAAAAAATTAGGTATCCAGAATTAGGTTCATCCAGAATTAATATGAATGACAATTCTTTTAATGTAAAAGTGCCACAGATTTTATCATTACAATTAGATTCTTATGTTAATAGCTATATACATATCCTAATATTCTCACCTAAGGCTTCTCTTATTATTTCATGCAGCTAACAATATTTATCTCACAAAACAAGTATTCTGTGTGTGTATGATCTTTTCATGTTGTGTGAATTAAATGCTGAGTTGCCCTGCTTGTGTTATGTCTTTTTTTATCTTCTACTGTTTAGGAAATACAGTTATCAATATTTATATGTAATGTTTTATATTAGGTCTAATGATAGCTGCAGTAGGATGGTTTATATGTTGCTTAATGAAGTCTTCTGAAGTCATCAATTACTGTTTAGTATCTTTATTTTCAGTCTACAGCATCTGTTTTTAGAGCATTGTCATTTTTTTTGTTCATAGATTAGGACATCAAATTTTTTGTGGCACTTTTTTTCTAGCTGTGGATATCTATATTCTGTTGTTCTGATAAATTATTCTTTTTCTAGCTTTTGACATCTATTTTCATGTATTATTTTATCTTTGTTTATAGCTAAGAATTTAAATTGTTTTAGGTGTCACTATTTACATTATTCTAGGATTGTATATGTACAAGTACAATGTGATATAAAAATTTTATTTCTTCAAGGAATTTGTATGCAGTTTTTGATAATGTTCTGAAGAAAAATTCATATATTCAGTTAAAAACAAAACTTTGAAAGTAAAAAGTTTGAATATAAAAACTATTGTACTTTAATAAGTGTTAAGGCAAAGCTTTATATACATATTCTTTCTTTATATTTTTTCATGTCATAACTATTACTTCAGGAGTGAAAGCACACTAAATGTAACCAGGTTCTGTGTGTTTTAAAGAATGGCTATCAGTCAGTTTAGCACCTGTCCCCACATCGTCATTGTAGGAAATTATACTAAAGAAGACATCATCAAAAAACAAGAGGTAATGGACAAATAATATATTACTTAATAGACTGGGATAAAGTTATTTATATTTTTGTAGTGAAATAATATTGTTTACATTTTAACTTAGGACTTATTGTAAAACACAGTGTAGTAATGTTTTTTGAGAGAAATGAAAATGTATGTAAGAAGATTACTGAATCCTGCTTCCAATATAAAGCTTGTATTAATCATTGTTGACTTTTGTTAGTGCTATTGATTATTAGCAAATGTAGGGAGCCTGTTGGTTAGTGTACCACTCTATGAATCTGAGCATTCATGGTACGTATCCCACTCAGCACTCACATGAAGCCATGTGTGCATTATAAGAGTGATAATGAAATCCCAGCAGGGATGTAAAAATCCACTAGCTTGATGCCTGAGACTCCCAATTTTGAGTTTCAACTACTGTGAATTCCTTATTTACTAGCCCAGAGCTAATGTGGCTCTGCCTGCATAAAATGTGTAAAATCCAACCTACATTTAGTTATTAAAATTTACTAAAATGCTTCCTATTTGTTTTTTTTTGTTTGTTTTTTTAAATTGTTAAATACCCATTGCCACTGAAGAGTTGGTAATTAGTGGAATTTGCTAATCAGTTAATCATCAAAGTCATTAATCGATTACATTCAACTATTATATTATTCTCACATGAGTAGAGTGATCAGACAGTCTCATTTTTTAGTACTTTGTCCCAGTATCCTGAGAACTTTTCTCAGGATGTACAAAATGTCCCGGTTTTATGATAATGACATCAAACTGTCAATTACATCAAATTATGAATGTAATAAGCCTTCTTGACTTGCTAATTTTTGTAATACATACTCTCCTGCTGCCAAACTCTCTCAGAAGTTCCACCTGTGTGTGGTGAGAAACTCAGGTTTCCACAGGTCTGAATGTGGAAACAGTTAAGGCAGTGCTTATCATCAAAACACACTTTACACAGTGATGTACTGAATTTTATGACTGTTTAAAGAAAAAAACATAACATCTACATTCTTCACAAAAATATGTCTCAAAAGTTTCAAAGTAATGCTAATACCTAAAAGAAGTGTATTTAAAAATTTTATGGATTCCTAAATAAATCCAGGTATGAAGTAGCCAATTTTAAGATGAATGAAATAAAGTGAACAATTAAAGACTTCTTGGATGTATAATTCGACTATTTTTGCTCATTTGTTTTGTGTGTATATCACCAGAAAAGTAGTTGGAATTATTTCAAAAACAATGCCAATGTTAATATATTTGGAAATACTGTGTAGTATTTAAAGTAAGTTAAATAAAAGTTAAATTATTTCAAATTTGTAACAACCATTTTGAAATACGGGGCAAGAGCTGGGCTGTCCTGGTTTTTCAGTTTGGATATCTGGTCACCCTACATATGAGTTGACTAAAAAAAAAAAAACTTAGAAGTCTACAAAATGAGTTTCGATACCCTTTGTGACAGGGTACAGGTAACCCATTGTGTTTCTTTGTGCATAGCAACAAACAAACATAATGACAGTATTTCAATTACATTGCTAGTTGGAATAATCAAAAACTATAATTTCGATTAGATGAAAATTTTGTGACTCCTGACACTAATCAATTAAGCTGAACAAACTTGAATTAATTAAAAAATAATATTGAAAAAGCAATAATAATCAGAAACACTAATTCTGAAATTGTGCTCACCCTTCACAGAACTGAAAGCTATTACATTGCACGACTACCGAAAATTGTTTGTGCAATCACCAAGCCTTTGAATGGAATTCATACCCCTACACACAACATACTATGCCATTCTATGATGTAATCAGCATTAAACTATAGCTTTCCACATAGCAGGGTGACATTTCCCACACATATAGTAATCGTCTGGAGCACAACTGAGTATACCAAATACTCATTCTTTCCCCAGCACTTTAGTGCTTTAAATATATTTTTTCATCATGAATTACAGAATGTAGTATGTGTTTCCTCGAATTGGTGGAGGGCTACAGTCTAATACTGATTTAATCATAGACTGACTTAGTGCACATTAGATATAGGATTTGGATTTTTATTTATGCTGAATTAAGTCAGGTTTTTTTCAATACACCTGGGTAACACATACATAAACTGGTTAACCTGGCCTTAGATTTTTTTTGTGTCACATATGTTGTAACAAATCATATTATTTGTAGTTTTCTAATACTGTGTAAAAAGTCACAGAAATAAATGTAGAAATCTATATAATTGCAATATGTAATAATTCAGCCATTGTAGTGAAAACAAATAGTTAGGCTAGTAGAGTCAGTTTGGACAACTATGTTTCTCATGCCTACTTGTCTGGACTTGTACATAAAAAAGTTACACTCCTACCCACAAATCAATTAGAGTAACTCAAGAGTTGGAAGCTGGCACTGTTGACTAGCTGCCTTCCCTTTACCAGCTAAAAATTAGGGAATGACTAGTACAGATAACCCATATATACCTTACACGAATATCCAAAATAAACCAACGAAACATATAGTATTACTTTAAGAAGAGCTTAAACCCCTTATGTGGTTCACATATCAATATTTGATCATTTCTTTCTGTATACTTACAGTGCTAACAATTATAAATATCTTTTTATGCTTTTTTCTGTGATGCAGTAAAATTAGTCTGGTGGATTTGTTCTGTGTATAAAAATGTTTAAATATATAAACTTCATGTTTGGAACGTATGTCTACTTTTTAATGTCATTTTGGTTCATTATAACTTGAATTGAAAACAATATGAATAACAACCTATTTTACTTTTCTATATACACATATAATTTTTAAGATATATATATTTTTTTCTGTTTGTTCTTTAGTCCCAAGTTATACATTAGGTAAATCTTTTTTAAAGGGTTAAAAACTAATGCTAGATTAATATCCATGTTGGCCATTTTGCAAGTTATTAGTTAATAGTATACATATTAATGATATGTAACTTATATTATGTTATTGTATGAGAGCTGGAATTACCTGTTATTTCACCATTCTTTCTGTTAAAACATATAGTGCATCAATGCTGAAGTTTTCTGGTATTGTTTTACTGCTTATGTTTAAAAACTTAGTGTATGAAAGCTGGAACCTTCTGATATTTTCCTATTTGTTTTATTTTAACATCTGTAATTTGCTTATAAGAACTAGAATTACCAGGTATTTTTTGTTTACCATTTGTGTTTAAAATGTGGTGTATGGGATCTGGAATCTTCTGGTGTTTTTTCATCTGCTTTAGTTTTAAAATGTGTCTTGGGCATTATATGTGGAATTCTACACTGTTTGCTTATCCGTTTCATTTAAAAAAAAAAAGTGAAAGATGTGTGAGAGCAGAAAATGCATTATTCTTTTAAACTATTTCAGCATGAACAAAAAGTTAGACTTTTGTTCTCTTTTTTTTTTGTACTTTTTGGGCTGTTTTAGACAGTTTGTCTTCTTTGTTTAAAGCCCAGACTATTATGGAGTTTCGTTGTGTATTCCAATTTAACTAATTTGAACTTTTATAGTACTTTCCGATTCAGTTAAAAAGATTTGACTGGTGTGTATATTGCACAGTATGTATTTTTTGTAGCATTCCTGGACTTTTATTGTGTACATGCTTACATTAATTTCACTTAAAACGACATCATTGATGTGTAACATGCATATGTTGTGAAGTTTCTCAATTCGTTTTGATTAAAAACAGTGTATTTTTTAATTTATTGGTCATTTTGAGTATTTTTCTTGGAGATATGTTTGTAACATGGTCCATGGAATTTTATGAAATGTTCCTGTCTGTTTCAGCTAAACAAATGTGATTCATGTACAGCTCGTGGACCATACCTGTGGGTTTGTTTGCATCATGACTGTTTGTATGTTGGTTGTGGAGAGGCCTCAGTTGACCACAGTAGCAAGCACTTCAAGGTAAGCCAACATTTAACAACTCATTTTCTGAATGCAGGTAACTGTAGATCTATTTGATTAAGTCTTTCCTGCTTATTTTCCCTGTAGTTCATTTTACAGACCATTTCCTTGTTGGCTCTCTGTCAAATTATTCAATGAAAGAAAGATTTGTTTCACATGTAATTTTTTAGCAGAATTTATAATTTT
>NW_013665693.1:1083219-1098404 GCF_000517525.1 Limulus polyphemus | reverse complement strand
AGTCCACATATATGTGTATGGTAACACTTCTTGAACTAGTTTATATATATATATATATATATGTTAGTAATATTTACCTTAATTAGGGATTTATTGCTTGCTTTGTTAATGAAGCTTATTGAAGTAGTTTCTTGTTTTGTTTTTGTAAGTTGTAAATTTTCAAGAGAAATTACTTACATAGCTGTTAAAGAATTGGTATAGCATGATATTGAATATATCTTGCCCAATATTAAATTTCTTTCTATTTGGTAAATTGATTTCTCTGCAAATACTTTTGTCAAAAAAGAGCTGATATGTTGAATAAAGATTTTTTTAAGAACTGAACTTTCCTTATGCCAAATAGGAGTTGTTTGCAAAAAAAAAAAAAGGTTTGTTTTTTACAATGTGATTTTGTTTGTTCAAATTTTATATTATATCATAATCTGTCACTTGAAATCTATGGTTTCAGTATTTACTTTTTATGGCTTAAATATTCAAATAGATGTTAAAGGTATTCTTTTTGATTCTGACCGATGCATTATTTATAGGGTACGTTATATTTCCTAATTTATGTGCCTTCACATAGCTGTTATGTGATTAAATAACTTCTAGGCTTTTGAGATTTATTTATATTAAAAAATCCTTCATTTCAAGAAAAAAGATTTAACACTATGGTGTCAAACTTCCATTTGTTAACTTTAAAATGTACTAAATATTGATTTTGTTTATTGGATTTTAGGTGCTCATCCCAACAACTCTGGTACACACTTAACGAGTTAAACAGTATAAATTATGGCAGATGCTAGGCCCTAATTAAAAAGGTTTTTGTAAATATGGAAACCAATTTTATAGTTAAGTTTTTTTTTGGTCTGCCAAAAAGTATCATAAACCTTGTTCTACTATTTTTAAAATTTAGAATACATTTTTTGCTCTTTGTGGTTTAAAAGACATAACTTTTTTAGCACTGTGAACTATTAAATGAAATGAGCAACTTTGATCTAGGAAAAGCCTGATCATTCTTTGACACTAAACTTGACAACTCTACGTGTATGGTGTTACCTGTGTGAATGTGAAGTATTCCTAGAAAACAATGACCCACCATTACCAGGAATGATCACCGGACCAATGCGACATATTTCTTCGAGTAAAGTATATATAGCTGACCCTGTTTCAGAAGATGACGAAGAAGAAGATTGTCAGAATTTGAAACCACGAGGTGAGAAGCCAGCTTTTTTTTTGTGACCTGTATTAATTTTTTTTTTATATTTATTATAAATGTAGTTCATTCACAGCAATAAAGTTAACACTATACATGTGAGTATAGACTTACTATTTAATCCATTATTTAGATATTACACTACATTAGAATTATTCTAATGGTATTGTTCACTTAAAGTTTATATTATCAATGTTGCAACTCGTAAAGCAGTCTGAGAAATAACGTTTTAAATGAAGGTTCCTTTGTACACATTTGTAATTTATTGAACTTGTTTAATCTTGTTGTCCCACCAGTACTGGCCTTTTTTTTTCTTGGCTTCTAAACAATTTATTTGTTAGACAGAAATATGTACATGTACCAGTGTCAATATAGCTTTTTGTATATACTAGGAAAATGTGATTTTACAGTCTGTATATTATGTAAGAGCACCCTATGTTCAGAGATGATATTTTGTTGATTTTCTTATTTTCATTATAAGAATAAAAAATAGCTTTATATGTGTATTTTCAATTTAGAATAACAGTTGCCTTTACCAATCTCAAGATAAGTTTGTGTCAAGTTTATTATTTCAATAGATAAATTTAAACAAATATGATTGTGTTTTAGTTATGGTATCAGTGCTTTATAAGTAGCATCTGAAAATAAGTGACACATATGGTAAAGTGACAACATCCAACAATTTTAGTAATGTGTGTGTGTAACATAACTGTGTGTGTGTAGACAACGATGCATGCACACACACACATTATATATATATATATATATATATACGTCCATTGTTTTTGATAGTGTTAGTTATATGTTATAAAAACATGTTTTTAAGTGTCCTTTTTTTGTTGTGGCAGTTTAATTTTATTTTTTACACTGTGAAGAAAATAATTTTACTTATAATAACAAATCAAAGTAATATTTTAATGCGAATGTAGTGCTTTCTGTTAGATTGCCATAAAGCTTTGTTATCGTATAGTTAAATGTTATGCAATAAAAGTAAGTGTATGTCCAGAAACATCTTAAATATTTATCTCAACAAGTGTTTCATCACTTTACCAAAAATAATTTGAAAAATATTTTAAAAATAAACATGTTTAACATACTGCTGGATACATAATATTCCAGTGTGCTGACTCCCATTTTCTATGTATAGTACTGTGGAACAATACCATTAACTTGTTGTCCAACATTGAGTAATAATTTTAGCACATGTGTAAATCCATTGTATAAATGCATGATCTAGTTAGGTAATTTTGTATTTATTTTCACAATATAATTATTTAAGAGTTTTAAACTAGTTTCACATCCATTGCAGGGTACATGTACTTCTGATACAATGACTCTCCTCCATACACAGATTAGCTATTTTTCTCTTGAAGTTGAGAGGCTTGCATGTCACTAGACATGTGGAACTTCCACCTAAAATACACATGAAACTGTGCTGCTGCATAATAACATGAAAGTGCTCAGACCATCTGCCCTGGCTTAATCAGTGAGATGGGGTGTTTTGAAGACTGCTGGAGTTCTACTCATGGTATTTATGTAACTTTTCCAGTCTGATCTAGACTGTAGAGTTGTGCTTCTGCCTGCTTCTCTGACTAGCACTTGCCAGCTTTTAAAAATAGGGTATTACAGTTACCTATTGCACTGTCTCCAGTAAAAAACCTTTTTGAATTGAAGGACTGATGGGGATCCAGGCACATTATCTCAGTCTCCCCTACAAGAATACTCCCCCTCCTTCGAGTGGAGCAAGGAAAACCCTTTCCACTTACCAGCTTCCAGCCACTTTGGTGGTGGACTATGGAGAATCCTTGCTATATATAACCTAACAATTGGTGCAACAACAGGGGTCCCTTTATGCTGAGAAGTCAGGGGTGTTTCCCGAGTGTAGTACAGACCACCCCAACCTTATCTTGATAAATCACAATCTCAGAATGGATTTCAGACACATATCTCATTTACTCTCTGTTTCTTCTTTACCTACTTCTGCAAGGACATGACCCCACAGAATATGCTTGCAGAGTAACTGATATTTCTTTATATCCATCTGTAATGTATAGTTCACCCTACTCCCACAGCTGGCATTTGGCCTGTAGGTCTGATGTTTGAGTGGTGGTTTCATTAGTATCCATATTAGTTGTGTCCACTGTGGTGCTCTCCTCCTACAACTTGTGTGGGCCCTTAGTGTCTGATGATTGAAGAGTTGTGCATGGATACTTTTCACATGTTCCCATCTCCCACAGCTGATACTGACCCGTAGAAATTGGTGGTCAAGGAGATGAGATGCCCCAACCTTACTACACATATTGGCCATCCAACAGCTCGTGTGCAAGCTTTTGGACTGTCATTTACCTATTACATCTATTTTTGCAACACCTTTCAGGCTTCTTGGCTCCCCTTCACTCGGGTGAAGAATATATATACCCTGGATGAGATGAGATGGAGGCTGTCATGGGTTCACCCCTATGAAACTCCTGCCATACAGTGTCGAAACCCATGGACTTCCTTTTAGTGCTCTTGAAAGGAGTCTCATCTAGATCATTTCTGCACCAGTCCCTTCACCATTTCAGTGTGAGATTCTAGCTAATCTGTATATGTAGATGAGTCATCATATCAGAAGTTAATATTTTCCTTACTCAAAAATGTATTTCCAATAAATACATACCTCCTACATTTTCCCACCCTTCCTTCCCACTTTTCTGGTGCACTTTTATGGTTGCCTCATCAAATAATGAGGATTTTCGTGTGTGAATGTAGAGAGAGCATTTGCACAGGAAGGTGAGGCAACTTCTGTTGGTGAAGGGTTTTGCTGCATGATACATCATCATGCAGTAGTGCAATTTTATGTGTTTTCACATAAATTTTAGGTGGGAGTTTCACAAGACTGGTGGCATGCAAGTCTCTCAGGCAGAAGAGCATGACTTCAAAAGGAAAATAGCTAATCTTTATACAGGAGGTATCTATTGGAAATACATTTTCAGGATAAGGAAGATATTAACATAAAATACATTTGCTTTCAGGCTTATTTATGTGATTTGAAGTCTTCATATAATTACTCAATACATGTCAGAGCGACATACGCTTGGAATTTTGTTGTTGTTTTTTAATTTTAAACAAAAAATGTTAAATTTATAGAATTTCTTGTTTTGAAATACAAGTCTGTGTTTATAAAACAAATTAATCTGTTGCAGGTTTGACAGGGTTACAGAACCTTGGAAATACATGTTATATGAACTCAGCCCTTCAAGCTCTATCAAATTGGTAGGATTGTTTTGGAGTGTCAAAATTTTAATAACTTCATTTTTTCTTGAAAATGTTTAATAAACAGAATTGGAACTTAAACCTCAGTATCAGAATTTCTGCTAAAATCAGTATGTGCATACTTATAATAGTGTTAGAAAACAAAATAGAACATTTCGATCAAAAGCGTACTTAAATTTAGAGTTAAAGTAGGGTTGCTTATTAATTAAGCAGTACCATTGTGTAAAAAAAAAAAGCTACTGTTCACAAAAGCCAGTTTTGTGATTTCTGATTTTCTTTAACACAACAAACTATTATTATTATTATGTAAAAAATATTATTAAAACTCCCTTTTATAAGTATGCAAGTTAAGCAACTAAGCTGGAAAGGGGAAGTTCTAATAATTTAGTCATAATACATTGTAACGTGTGTGTTTGTGTTTTAATAGAATAATCCTCTTCTAAACCAAAACAAATAATACTTACTCTAAGGAAATATTTGGTCTGGTAACAATTTGTATTGTAACGTGAAGGTTGTAAACATTTAGATGTACATGCAGCAGTATTGTATTTATTCTGTTGTGTAAATACACAAACCTACAAAGTTTGTGAAAACTGATGTGATTTCTTTAACTGGTTCTTCAAAGCCATCTGTCATCAAAATTCATCAAGAATTGTATTATCAGTAGAAAAATAATAACTGAATCAACATTTAAAGACAAACTGACTTTAGAAAAGTATGAACAGATTTTGTCGACTTAATTTGTCATTTCTATCCCTACAATGGCATATGATGTGGCTAAGTGTTGCATAAAACATTCACATCAAATGCAGAGAGAAAAAATTACTTTAAATGGTTTTGGAACAATATTAAACCATCAATAAGTTGAAGTGTAATACATTCTTAGGAGCAGGGACATCAACACAGAGTTGATGAAAAAAACAAAATGGTTACTGTTTACAATTTGGAGTGTGCTTGTATATCTCATTACTAATAAAACTCAATTATTCGTTGGAAAAGGTGAAATGTTATCATGAAGGCTTGGCTCCAAATGTCTAGTTAGTAAGGTCTTCTTTACTTGCAACATTCTTTCATTCACTTCTGGGCAGAAAATGCTGAAGTCTTTATCTCAAGGTGTTCTTATATGTTTGCAGTTATTCGTTGTTATGTAATTGCAAGTTTTGATAAATACTTAATACATTTTAGTAACATTTCTATTTGTTTAATTAGTGCATTTTCATATCTGTTTTCTTACTTAGTTTTAACTCGGCCTCTCTGTGTTCTTGTGGAAATATGCACTCTGACCAATCTCTTTTGTATAGATGATGTAGTTAACATTTGGCAAGAGCTGTATGGTTGCTTTAGTCCAAACTGCATACCAGTTCATACTGCAGGTGCTGTATTTGTTGTATCAATTGTCTGTTTTTTACCTGGTAATTTCAGTAATGTCAAACACCTTCATAACATTATTGCTGATGATGTAATCACACAACTCTACATCTTTATCTTAAAGATTAGAGCCTCATTTAGAAAGTTAATTCAACCTTCATTCGAGAGTTGAATAACATGATGGGGATTTAAAATATTTTTTCATCGTAATAATCCCTTGATTACAAACTCAGTTGAACATTTTTAAGATAGAGTTGAAAAGCATATTCATAGACACAAACAATTCTTCCTATATTAATGGCCCATACATTTGGGCCTATCCTCATGCCTTAGTAAAACATCTGGTGTTTGATCAAATTAGCAGCATTTTATAATGCATTGTGGTCATTTGACAAGATGGATTCGTGCCAAATTCAGATTTACATACATTCAAAAAATGCACCAATTCACACCATTTTGCTTCATTTTCTGGGGGGAGCGTGCCCTCACACACCCCTAGAAGGGGACTGCCATCAGCAATTGCAGCACTTTACCACTCACTAAAATTTAAATTTTCAAAAGGCTCACTCAAATACATTCTTAAAAGTTGCCAACCCTAGGCTGTTAAAATTGTGGTTCAACATTAGCTACACATTCATAGTACAATGTGATCTTTATTAAATATGTTTACTGAATTGGTTACATTTGTTTTATGATATTAATTTTTAATGTAATTTATATGTGGTAACTGCCTAACTTTCATGATACTGATTTGAATTTTTAAGTATTTTGTCACTTAAAAATGTTATGCTCACTAATTGTTTCTAATTATCATAACCTCATTATATTAAAGTCAGTTGACCAATGTAATAATTTCCAAACACTTTTTGATAGAATTTCTGCTATATCCAATGCTGATGAGTCTTTTCACCCAGTTAATACTTACTTTAAGAAAGTATCTGGTCTGGTGGCAATTTGTAATTTCCTTATGTATTTCCAGTATATTTAAAGGACATCCTTTCAGTATTGTACCTTTTAAAGTTTATAACCAGAATTTTTTCTATCCTTACTTTTACAATCATTGTACACACACACACACATTTCTAAGCTTTCAACTTTAAAATGAAAATTATGCATTAGTCAGTACTAAATCGAACTCGTAGAGCCAAGTACGACCCAGTAGTTAGCATGCAGGACCATCATTCACATCTCATTACTACAAAAAGAAAAACAAAAAATCTTGTGCTTCACAATTTGGGGGTTTAGGATACATCACAAGGGTAATTGATAAACTCACTATGAGTCATATAAGAAATTAGTGTTAGATGTTGCTGACTAGCTGCCTTCTGTCTAATCTATCAATTTAAAATTAGGGATGGCTAGCATATTCTTTGACTACCTTTCCACAAATATCAAAAAAACTGAAACACTATCTTTTGGCAGTCTCAAACCAAATTCACTCTTCTTATTTCTGAACCAAATCTATCATATATGAAGTCCTAGTTTAGCTTAGCAAAATTAGTTTATTAATAAAATAAAGTCAGAATATTCACTTCGTAGTATTTGACTTAACTGTTATTTCCAAAAGAAACTTCTATATATTAAAAAGTTTATATCAAGAGGATGTCATTCTGCCATATCATGTCAGCTAACTAATATTAATCTCTTGTTTTTAATGTCAGTATTGTATCTAATGTCATTTTGGTATTTGTATTCATGTCAGTGTTGTATCTAATGTCATTTTGGTATTTATATTCATGTCAGTATTGTATCTAATGTCATTTTGGTATTTGTATTCATGTCAGTATTGTATCTAATGTCATTTTGGTATTTGTATTCATGTCAGTATTGTATCTAATGTCATTTTGGTATTTGTATTCATGTCATCTGTTCAAAATGTAATTTTTTTCACTTCTGATAACTAGTTTCATCTTTCAAAAAAAACATGAAAATTTGCTTGTCTGTTTTTAAAAGTTGTTATCCAATTTTATTTACATGTGTGTTTTTAGTTCTGATGTCATAATTTCAACATTTATTTATCAAACAAAATTGTTAAAGTTTGTACACATTCCCAGATTATGAGCATTATTCTATCACTGTAAAAACTTTAAAAAAAATAGGTGTATAACAGAAAACAGTTATTGAGATAATATTTTAACAACATGATTGTTATTTACTGTTATTGTTTTTATTCCAGTCCTCAGTTGACAAATTTTTTCCTGGATTGTGGTTCATTTATACGGTCTGACAAAAAACCTAATGTAGCAAGAAACTATATGAAATTGGTCAAAGAGATGTGGCACAAGAAAAGGTAAGCTTGAAAATATCAGTACTTAACTAGCTTTATGGCTTTACTTAGTGTTTCAAAATGGGATCATTTAAATGTAATGTTTTTTGAAGAAGAGAGGCAAAAACTCAAAACATTTATCATTTTTATTATAAAATTATTTTCAGAAATTTAAAGTTTACATAGTGACCCCAAGTATTCACTCATTAATTCTAAATATAAATAGATATTTTATGATGCAGCTTTTTCATTATTCAAGGTATTTTAAATTGTTTTAGATGTGTAAGAATTTATCTGACGACAATAATAGAAATAACGTGAATTATTCATATTCTAAAAATTACAACAGACCCAGTTACGTTGTCCCTTCTGGTGTGGCCTATGGGATTAAAATGGTGTTTCCTGTATTTAGAGGCTATGGGCAACAGGTGGGTTTTCTTTCTTATACTTTTAACTTTGATAATTCACTTTAGTACTTAATTAGTCATGTATTGTGTCTATCTGTTTCAGACATTTGCTTCTTAAGATTACAGATCATCATCTTTATCAAAAGTTGAGTTTTGGGAACTGATATGTGTAATGTCCAACATTAATGTTTCAATTATTTTCTTATCTGTATAAGGTTTTCATACCAAAAGATCTAAGTTACATGCTAAGATTTTATTAATCAGTAATCATTTCATATTCTTTTAGAAAAATAATTAAGTTACCAATTATAGACAAATAGCTTTTCTTTGACTTGAACTCTTGTTACCAAGCCTTTAACTTGACACTTCTAAATATCATTTTGTGATACCATACATTACATCCTCTTTTATGGGATCCACATTTCTTTACATTATTAATCTTTGAACATATATCCTTTCCCTACATATCTGTGTCTGCTCAGTGTTCTTATAGCATATTCTTGAAACCATTATCCTAAAACTTCAGTCCAGTCATAATGTTGCACATTTACTTTTCATTTCGTACTTAGTTATAGTTGTGATTCATTTACTACTTCAGACTTCTTTCTGTTTGCAGCTATATTACTGATTTGGTTTCAAGAGTCCATATTTTGACTTTTTGTATGCTTTATATCAAATTTACATAAATCACAGTGCAGGTTTTTTAAATGATTTTTTTATATCATTAATCCAGAACTTTTGAATTTCCTAGATTTATGTATTTCACCCAGACTTCACATTTGCTGTGCTTGATATTCACCATACTAGTGTCCAAAATAGTCTTTATTTGATGCATTGCCATTTTTTATGTCCTTTGAGTTTTTGTCATGTTAAGGGAAACAACATGTTTACATAGTATTTCTTGAGATTTTTGCAGTAATGCACTGGCATTTAATTCAGTAATGTGTGATTATTCGAGAGTACTCTTAAAGTTTCAGTCTTTCGCGGTTAGTTTTATCAACTTATGTAGTTGATTATTTTAAGTTATATCTTTGAAATTCTGTGATCATCCTATAAAGCTACATAAACTGCCAGGAAGGTACTCGATTTAAATGACTTCGTTTTCATACCCAAGGACCCATTCCATTCATGTAGTCATGTTATGTTGGTCCATTATTTTTGCTATTGTTATTTCATTCATATTTGAATCTTAACTATCTGCATCATATTTTCTTTTGGTTTCTTGTTGATCTGACTTTTAATTCTTGAACTATTGTATTTTGTATTGGAGATAATCTCATACTTCTTTATTTAAGTATTTTGTACCTTCTGAAAATTTTATTAACAAGGAAGGAGATGTAATGTTTTCATTATTTTTTGTTAAGGCCTATAAATAACAACAACAACAAAATCTCAGTAGTACATGAATTATGATCTGTTTTGATAACAGTATAACTTTAGTTACATGAGGCTACAAAAAAAATCATTCCTAAGCAACTAATATTTCAAAAACCAAAAGAAAAAAAACAGAAACCAAATTGTTCTTTCTGTTTTTAACACTCAAATTTCTCAAAAAACAAATGGCTAAAGTGTACAGTCTTGATGTCATAATACTCCCAGAATTTATTAAAGTGTTATCTTTTAACCCTTTCATGGTGGGCTAATGCAATTTGTGTAAATCGAGCCACGAATTTCACTTATACAACAATACATGTGGTAACTCTGAGATTTCTTAATGTATCCTCTCGAAAAATGGTAATATTTCATTTAAGATCATAAGTACCTTGTACAGAAGTAATGACTGTTTTAAAATTAAGTGTTTTTACTAAAAATGTGTAATTTTTCTATTGTAATTACTCCCATTTAAACTAGTAACAAATCAAGTGCAAGGTGATTTTCATTCTATGTTTAAATATACTTTTCTTCGTCTTGTAGTTTTTCAAATCTCATTTGCATAATCTAGAACCTCCTAAAAGGAGGTAAATTTTAAGGTAAATTTTTATATTTTAATTTTCACTTTCTCTGCCATATCACTAACTCTAGATATTATCATTAACATACAATGCAAAGAAGTAATTAAAATTAGGACATAGAAAAAAATACATACCTTCTCATTTTTTGTATAATATCTTTAAAGAGTTTCCTTTTTGTTAAATTAATAATTTCATCTCTTTTTCTTTTCACATATAGTTAATTTTTAATGTTTTATTTTCCTTTCTTGTCTTTTACAACTTATTATTCATCTCAACACAAGTCAACAGTACCCTTGAGGATATTACAATTTCTTTGGGAGACACGCACAATCCTTCAGCAAAATTTTCGTAATATCGTAAGCCTTGAGAACAGATGCAAAGTATGATGTATATTTAAAAAGTGTTTAAACCTTTTAATTATAACTTATTGGTCATGTAACAGTACATCTGAAGTTTTAAGTAGTTTTTTAAAAGGGTTTATTTTGTAATAAAGGACTTAAAACTTGGATACAATAAAACTTCAAATCATAACACACATATTATAATATTAAATTCATTCACATACATTGATATTAAAGTTGTTTAATTAAATTTTAAATGTAACACAATGACTTGCGCAGAAAAGCATTTCAAGGGGCTCCCATTGCGAAAGGGTTCAAAAGAATACATTTCAGTGCTTAGATACATGTGTATGAGGAACAGGTCACCTCATACATGAAAGACTTGATGAACATGTAATTCATGTAAAGAAAAATCATACCAAGAAAAAAAAGCTCCTGCAGAACAGTCTTGTGGACTACCAATAGAATAACATTTAAATTCCAAATGTGAAACTTCCTGGGAAAGCAAAGTACAAAGATGTTCTCTTGTTTTTTTTAAAGAGAATAATTCTCTTCTAAACCAAAATGGATAATACTTACATTTAGGAAATATGACAATTTGTAATTTATTTATATATTTTCAATGTATTTAAAGAATGACCATTCAGTATTATATGTGTTATCCTTTGTCATAGGTAACTGTTTTTGTGTGTGATTCATATTAAATATCACTTGGCCCACCTTTTCCCTTGTTGGAAAAGATAGTGCCCCTTACGCACTTACAAATCCTCCCTTATTTGTGTGGGGGGGCTGTTAGCTGTCTGTAATGTAGAGGAAAGTAAGATATTGTTCCTAGAATATTAATAAATTTAATTTCAAGTAAAGACATCCATACTTATCTCTCTACTCACATCTGATTCCATGCCTTAAGTGGATTTTGGAACAAACCAGTTTTGTTCCACTGAGCTTGAAAATGTGTAAAGAACAATTGATGAGAATAGTTGCACTCTAAAGTGACTTGAATCTTTTAAATAAGAATGTAGTGAATTGTGTCACAAAATGAGAGGGGAAAAAAAAAGTTTAGTGAGAGTGCCCAAGGAAATAACTTACAGGTTTAGGCATCTATTTGAAATTATTTTAAATTTGAATGATGTTAAGAACTTGAAACTGAAAGCGAAGAAATTAAAGTCAATAAAGCGGAACCCCAATATATATAGCAGTGGGAAATTTACTTAACCCTAAAATAATTATTGGGAGCAATATGGACTCTATGAACTTCTTTAAACACATTTACTTTTGAACTGATCATGCATGAAAATTCTAGTGTGTCCATTATTTTATTAACTACAGAGTCTCTAATAACATGAATCACACCAAAAATGTAAAGAAGTTTATCATAAATATTGCAATTAATTCCAGTTATTACTGATCTGCTACATATTTTACACAGATAATGAGTAATTTCACATAATTTATTTTGATCACTTATTTACAGTGAGTGTTGTAGCAAATGAAAAATTTTAATTAGTCATTATGATGCAATATGTGGACCATAACTGGTAGTAAACAGTAATAAAAACAAACTGATAATTTGAGACACTGAGGACTCTTCACCCCTCCCCATTCCTTCTTTAAACTGTTGGATGCATTGGGTCAAGAAACTTGTCTTTTACTTAAATGTACCATAATATGACAAACATTAAAGTTCCACATTTTTCTTCATTCTTTTTCTATTGTTATCATCTTTGGGCATTCAGTAAAATTCATAAAAGACAGATAATAGCATTACAATATAGAGGTAATGACAGACATTATCCAAGTATTGTTTTAGGTTACACTGAATCATATTTTATCAAGCTGTATCTAAACCTCCATTTATTATAAATGGACCATTTGTCAGTTCTAACTGGCTCAAGCTTGTTAATTTTTCTCATTTTCAAAAATTATGAACGAGTTTTATATACTAATTTTAGTTTTCTTTGAGAAATCTGAGAATTTTTAAATTAGCCTGTAATGGTATAAAAAAATTATTTAACAACAAGCAAGTACTTTAAAATATTGATATGAAAGTGATATGATATAACTTTAAAAGCTGGATGCCTTTCTTTTCTTAAAACATTGTTTGATTTACAATAATTTGAAAGCTTGTATGATATGAATTACCATTTTTTAACTTCTTTTTAGGATGCTCAAGAGTTTTTACGATGTATAATGGATCAGCTTCATGAGGAATTAAAAGAACCTAGTGTTGAAGTAGATAGCAGTGTTTCTTCTGATTGTAATGATGAATTTGATAGCTGCCAAGGGGAAGGACCAGTTGGACATTTAGAAGATTCAAGTCCATCTGAAGCTGAGTTTGAAACATGTGATTCTGGACTAAGTAGTGAAAAAAGTTCATGTGATGATGAAAACCCAGAGGGTAGAGATTTTGTTGTTACAGAAGAAGACACAAAAGGTTCATCTGGAGTTGACTGTAATGGAGTTAATTTACAGCATGTCCAATTGTCAGTTAACTCTGAACCAGCAATTAACCAACAAGAAAACTTAAGAGAAATAAGTGAACCTATGAATGTTTCACAAGAAGCCTCAACTCTAGAGGATAAGTGCTGTCTAGGAGCTGGTGATTGTGATCGGGAAATACCATCCACAGAAACTCCCGAAGGACACCTTCTTCATGAAAAAAAGTCTCCCCCTGTAAATCAGAGGAATAGTCGTCAATCAGAGCAGAGAAGGCATAGCAATCAAGGAATTCACTCTGGAAAATTACAGACGCGAAGCCATGGACAAAGAGAAAGACTGTCTCCATCATCACAGGGCTATATTCTCAATATTAAGTCTCTTGGAAAAAGAAGAAAATCTGTCGTCTGTCGCAGTGTGATCTCAGATATTTTTGATGGGAAGATTTTAAGTTCAGTACAATGTCTTACCTGTGATACGGTTAGTACACATATTTCATGTTTAGAGTATAACATATAGTTTTCTTATATAGATAGTAAAGTGCAAATACATCCATAATTATACAGTATCTTTATGTTATTAATAGTAATACAATATGTCTGTGTGATATGTTAATTTTTTCATAACATATATAAATATTGCCCTGCCAGAAGTATTCATACACCCCCTTGAACATGTGGCATGGCTCACCCAGCAGTTTTTCCAAAAGAACATGGTGAGTTTAAATACAGACTAGGGTTGATTAGTAGTTTCAGTATATAAAGGATGCCAAGATTTTATGTATTTAAGAAACGTCATCAGCTGCTTAAAGTGTGGAAAAGTGATATGCTAATTTGTTTGTGTATGTGGATGCTAAAACATTCTGAATTATGTGGATGTGGGATAATATGCTATACTGAACAATTTTTTCCAAGCAGTGTGATATATATAGAGCTTTTAAACTATTGATTACAATAATTATCAATAGGTGATTGAATCAGCACTATAAAACAATAATGAATTAAATATTGCATTACCGTTATCAGTCCAGGTTGTCAACTTATTGGAAAGGTTTCACCCTGTACTTGAGTTTTTTAAAGGAACACCAAATTTCTGTAAGAAAGCTACTTTCAAGGGGTAATGATAACATCTTTACACTAGAATTATGTCACCTCAATGAAATTGGTTGACACCATTGTTTTGGTTTTTGAGTTATTATGTAATAAAGAAAAACAAGAAATTCAAACTTTTTATGATATTTACAGACATTTCCAGAACTTGTGACTCAGTCATTACATAGATATTGTTTTAAAAGGAAACAATGTATGGTATTGTAAAGTTCTGATGACATATTGAGAAGATATTTAAAATACCATTTCGATGAAAAATCGAGCCATTCCTACATAGGCAGTGCTACCGGCTGCCTTATAGAAGCAACTGAACTAAAATAACAATGTTATGTGTTCATTCTATACAAAGGTACAAGAAATAGCAAATTAACTCTTTCAGCACAGGCCCGGTCCCTGGAACTGACCTCATAACCATTTTGTTCTTCTTATAGTTTTCATGTTATAACTTTTAAATTAGTAAGTGAATGTTAACGAAATTGGGCAGATTATCAGTAAAGATTACAATGCTTTCATAAGTAAAATATAAATTTTTTTTATTAAGTCTTAAGATTTGTAAAGCAATGTTTTTCTCGTTTATTCATTTTATTATTAAAAATACTTTTATGCATCCACAAATTTTGAAATTTCACATGCAAAATCTTTATAATGATCAGATAGTTATCAAACATTTCTTTAAAAAAAACTTTATAGTTTACCTGTTATTTTCAATAATTAATCTCTGTATGGGTTCGGTAGATTTGACCGATCTCGCAACCATAAAAAATTAGGAAATAAATATAAATTTTGCCTCTTCCATTCTAGAATGAACACACATTATAACACGAAAACATAAATATTTAGACTATATAGCTTAAAT